>NW_027189158.1:1886044-1943544 GCF_040958095.1 Procambarus clarkii | reverse complement strand
TCTTCTCCTACCACCCCCATTCTTTTGTATGTACACATATATATTTACTTTATATGAACTTTGTTACAAAAAAGGAGTTACATATGGGTTACAAAGATGGTTATCATAGGTTGTCGAGTTCCTCCAGCTCCTCAGATGGCGGGCAGGAACCCAGGATGCAGTGCGCATATATATATATATATATATATATATATATATATATATATATATATATATATATATATATATATATATATATATATATATATATATATATATATATATATGTATATATATATTTTCTATAACACGAATTTTCTCGATCTTTCGTACGTTTCTTTTCACTGTTGGTGGTAATTCAAAAATCAATTCTCCAAAATTCATTTTTATTTCTAGTCTGAGGCGACACTTGAGTGCATTTCGTAAAACTTATTACATTTTCAAAGACTTTAGCTTACACATACACAACTGAATAGAACTTACACATCTTCGATTTGTTTATATCTACATTTGAGTAAGGTGGATGAGGTGAGGTGGTATTAATAGGGTATTAAATTCCTAAACACAAGACAGAACACGAAACAATGGGTATTGAATGGAAGTGATTTGTAGAAAGCCTATTGGTCCATATTTCTTGATGCTTTTATATTGGAGCGGTGTCAGGGGACATATTTTCCCTGCTCTCTCGTGCACTGAATTAAGTAAGAAATTGCATAGTGCACCAGTGATGTGCACCGTGATTCAACTTTCTGGATATAACTTTTCCACAGTCGTGTTGGGTGTCGTTGGACAGCCCATGACAATTGCTAGCCATTGATGTCATTCTGATCGCTGTATCAGGTCTGTGAAGGAAATTACAGGAGGGAGTTGATTTCAGGGAAATTTTTGTACAAGTCAAGTGTAGAGAGGGAGGTATGGGGGGTTAACGGCCGTAGACCACCCCCCCCCTATCACGTGTCCACCTCGTGAGAGAGGGGGTAGCGTCATGGGGCAGGTATGCCATTGGCTGACGCTCTGGGGCCTCAGAAATGCTGAACCGTGATTGGCCAAGACGCTGAGGGGTACTGCATGGTACCCCAGGCATGATATTGGCGGGAAAGACATTCTTACCTAGGACGTTGCTGCCTGAGGACAGGACATTTCCCGTGCTAGGCCAAGCATCGGGAAATACCGCCTGCAACGTTACTAAAGTCACGCCTACATCTTGCTATCTTTCCGTGTGCCGTGCGTAAGAATCCGGTAATCGGAAAGGGGCTTGTATCGAGCCGTGAGAACTTGTCATCTAGCCGCGTAATTGTGGGACGCCATCTTAGAGGAACTGGACTGAGTGAGGTGTAGTTTATTATCGGGCTACAAAAGCGACATCCGCCGTCGATCGTATCTGTGCTTGAATGATACTGCTGTGAGACGTGCTAGAAAAGGTTTCAGTGTTATGAGAGAAACCTTAAATGTTATAATTCTGAGGAACAGTGAAGACTCTCTCGGGTCTCGTGTACCGTGTAACACCGTGTACCGTCGTATCCTGGGGTACCGTGTCAAGTGGAAGGGGCGTGGTACCGCATTCCTGCTGTTGTGCGCACCCTGGCTTGCCTAAGCCGGTGTGTCTGCGCCATCCTGGTCTCTGTGTGTGTAGAGCTAACCCCGTGGTCTAGGACCCTGTGCTCCACCTGACCACGTGTAGGAAGTGAGGACGCCTACGTCATCATCCAGCAGCAGCAGTGGGAGTGTGATTGACGTGTATGTGTGAGTGCCCAACTGTGATTTATGACGTGTGTGAAGACACCTAGTGACACATTCAGAGGTAGAGTAAAGTGAGTTATTTACTTCTATATTTTTTTCTATGTGCTGTGTATGTATTCGCTGTAATTTGATTCCCTTTTTCAGCAGTGGAAAGTGGTAACAGGGAGATTTCCCTTGGTTATATATTTTACTGTTGTGTTGTGGTAAAGTGTGAATTATTGGTGGATAATTTACTGGGGGAGGTCATTTACAAGTTTTGCCGTGAGTGGCAAGGATGTACTGTGATGTACTGCGTTGTACTGTGTGTGTAAACCGTAGACAAGTTTGACCTTGGTGGAAGGTGTTGTGTACTGTGAAGGATTCCGTGAGAATTAAAGTCAGTTAACGTCACCAGGGGTCACGATTTACTTAACGAGGTCACTTGTTCGTTGAACATTGTTGTGATTAACGTAGGGACGTGTAAAGGCAACAGTCACAGTGAAGTTCACGCAGTGGAGGAATTGTCAAGTGAAGACTAACGTAGTGTTAACGATTTAACGAGCTGTCGTTAATTGAGTGATTAACGTAAGGGGTTGACGGTCTGTTATGATCGGAGTCAATTGCGCTGTAATTAAGCTGTTGTAATTCGTTGGACTGATCAGCTCTGTCTGCGGACAGAGTGATTAAGCACTCGTAGCTAATTAGAGAGAATTAGTAATCGCCACTTAGTGAATTCACCAGGTGTTGATGTTGTTGTTTACACGGAGTATTGGAACATTGTGTGTGGTACAGTAGTCTACCCTCGTTAAGGTAATCTTGTCGTAAGACCGGAAGTGAACTGTCAGTTGAGAGACAGTAGGCTTTGTCAATACTCGTCTGAATTAATAGGCTGTTGAATTCAGTAATTAATTGGGAATTACTCACCGAATGCTTGACTTTCAAGTTGATGTAATTAATTGATTTACGAGTTATTGATGCCATTTAAGTGTCGTTGAGACACGTGTGTGTTAACGTAATTGTTTAAATTCAATTAGAGTAACTTTTGTTTTGATTGTCCTGAGAGACAAGTGTTAACGTAAGATTTTTTTTATAAGGGGTTATCATTCTTGGATTAACTGCCTTGTTACTTGGTACCTCGTTGTGGGCAGCGAGCGCCAGTCAAGTTTTTGTGATTATAGTATTGGTCACCGTGAAGCCGTGACAATATTGATTGCAAGCTTGCGTCACCAGTGGGCGCCACTTTGTTCAGTTAGTGTCATTGTTCAGTCAGCGACGACGGGATAAGGAGACCGTGGGTCCATCAGGCTGTTGATTAGCTGTACTTTAATGTGTCACTGGAGTGACAGTAAAGTAACGTAAATTCAATGTGTAGTAGTTTTAGTCTTGTTTTGTGAATAAATTGTTTTGTTTAGAAACGGTCGTTTACGTCAAACCTTCCAATATTACTGCCCCACATTTCATGTTCTGCAACGCTTTGCCTCCTTATGTTCATATCAAGTCTGTATCTAAAGCTCGAGTCCATTGCACAGCACCACACTTCTATAAATAAGAAGTGAGAATCCGTCGGCTACCCTTTATTAGTTTGTTAACTAGGAGGAGCCAGCGACCTAAGTGACAGGTGTTACCCGAGTGGTTTCGCCTGGCGGTTTGTTCCCGCGGTCCTATGATCTTAGGCTTTAAGATTAAATATCTGCCACTGGCAGCTCTTGCTGTTTAAGGTCTGCCTCTCTTGCGAGGTAGTTGCGATTAACGTAACATCAATAGGACTTAATTCTTTTGATAACCTGTCAAAGAAAAAATCTCACAGATCTGGCGCCCAACGTGGGGCTGTGTCACTTGGGTTCGAACCCATGCACGGACTTTTGATCATTAAAGAAAAAAGTCTCAAATTGCAGAACATTGTGGAACAGTATTGTTGGGGGTGTGTTATCACAGTTGTCACAAGTAGGTATACACACCAACACACACTGTCAGTATGTCTGTGGATTACAGGAAAGAGTACGTGTATCTGTATGTGTCTGTCTATGGCAGGATGCCAGATGATGCGGGTAGTAAGACGGAGGGGGAATGCCGTCAGTACGTGATGGGACACAGGGCCCGGGTGGAGGAGATATGCCAGGCATGGGTCGGTCAGGAGGTGCCAGCACTCCGTGACACTAGGGACACGTCAGAGAGAGAAGCGTCACCTGAAAGGCTTAACGCTAGTTACGCTTCGGCGAACGAAACGCCGGGAAGTGATTTAGGGGATGAGGAAAATCCCCTAGCCGACTTTCGTGTAGTGGACGTGGTAGGAGGTGATAGAAGTAGTACGCCTCAGGATCTTAGTGGGAGGTCGCGCCCTCACCAAAGAATTCCAATAGAAACTTTCGTGGAAGGTAGAGTTGCATCAGCAGGTAGGTTGATGCAGGAATCGCCGGCCAGAATGGGGACTGTACAACCCCAGGCGGGATTCACTTTAGACATGCTGCGAGAACAAGCTAGGTTAATGGGTCTCTCAGCAGATGGGATGTCTAAGTTTGTGATGGAAATGTGGAATACCCATCAGGAGAGAGAGAACCGGTTGTAGATTGCAAAGGTGCAAGCCACAGCTGAGAAGGGAAGCCAAACCCAACCCACAGAGCCCGGCCCAGAGGGGCCAGTTGTTAAGATAAAAATGCCTAATCTTATAGCTTTCGATGAGCAAGTGTATTCAATGGATGCATACATTGACCGCTTCGAACGCAGAGCAACGGAAGGGAAGTGGAGTAGGTCAACTTGGGCCCAAGCGCTAGCTTCATTGTTGAAGGGAAGGGCATTAAGTATATACCAGGGTTTGGGAACTCCCATGTGCAACGATTATGATGCCCTGAAGCGAGCCTTAATGAAAGGCTATGGCATTTCGGCCGATGGAATGATGAGGGCATTCCGTCAGATTAGAGTACGTCAAGGGGAAACGTACCGGGCCATGTTGCAGAGGCTGCAGTCGAGCCTCAAGCGCTATCTTGAGTTGAACAACGCCGTCGTTCCGGAAGACAACACGTTGTTTGAGCTGATGACTAGGGAACTGTTCTTGGAGGCAGTGGAATCTGCGCTCCGTGCTAAACTCAAGGAGAATGAGATAGTCTCTAATGAGGCTATGGCAGAATGTGCCGACAGGTGGGCTGAGGCACACAGACCTAGACAGGGAGGTTCATCTGAGAACCGACGTCGTGACCAAGCCTCAGGGAGCGGGGCTAGGCCTAAAGAGAGTAAGTCTAGAGTAAGCCATAAGCCACACAAGGTCAGTGGACCCCGCTGTTTTATTTGCGGCCAGCCAGGTCACAAGGCAGCACAGTGTAAGAAGAGCAAGCGTGCAGAAAAGGGGGGAACACACGCACAAATTGCTGGTCTGGGTGCCCACGAGGGAGGTGATCCTCTGGAGCACACCCTGGAGACTGCAAAAGGTTTAGTTAATGGTAAATGGACCAAGGTCTTTCGAGACAGGGGAGCTACTACTCATATGGTCCGAGAGAGCCTTGTCGAGCGTGGGAACGAGACAGGCAGAACCATTCATGTAAGATACCCTGATGGTACACAGATAGATATGATCGAGGTATCCCTGACTGTTGACACACCATATGTCAAAGGTAAAATACGAGCGGTGAAATGCAAGAACGCTGTATACGGGTTGTTGTTGGGAAACGCCCCTGGAGTGTCAAATAGTAAGAGTCGGTCCTGTGGAAGTGACTCACAGAGAACGGGACTCACACCAGCTGGAGGTGACGTCACGTGCCAGTCAGCTGGTAGCCAAGCCATGGCTGCATCCCCGGCTAAGGAACAGAGGCAGCAGGCGCAAGGAAAACGGGGAAAGTCTGCTCCTTTCCGCCAACAGAAAACGGGAAGAAACTCAAGGAGGTGGGTGGGGGCTCGATCAGCTGATCCAGCCAGGTCCCGCCAACCCCGGGGGTGGGCAAGGGTCACCGCCTCAGAGGTAGATAAGAGGAGAGGGGGAAGACCCCTGGTGACTGAGGGTGTCACTGCTGCTCCCAGGGGGAACAAGGTTTTAGTAGCCGCGGTGACCACACGCGCAATGAGTGCGCAACCCACCAAAGTGGTCAAGCCGCTGAAACTACATTCTTTGAAAGGAGTAAGCGCTAAAGAATTCCAGGAAGCCCAAAGGAAAGACCCCACACTCAGGAAGATGAGAGAGCATGCCACAGAGGGTAGGGTCTTCACCATGAATAAGCGCAAGTATAAGTACTTGGAGGTTAAGGGTAAGCTAGTGCGCAGGGTGGAAACATCCCAGGACACTTGGGAACAATTACTGGTCCCCAAAGAGCATCGCCTAGCTGTGTTTACTCTCGGTCATGAGGGAGTAATGGGGGGTCACATGGGACATGCTAAGACCAGTGAACGAATTCAGTCAT
The DNA here is from genome assembly GCF_040958095.1 of Procambarus clarkii. Classification (NCBI taxonomy): domain Eukaryota; kingdom Metazoa; phylum Arthropoda; class Malacostraca; order Decapoda; family Cambaridae; genus Procambarus; species Procambarus clarkii. The sequence goes on along the minus strand of NW_027189158.1, from coordinate 1,937,461 downwards.
CGTTCTATTGGCCAGGGATGACTGGGGACGTACAGCGGTACACTCGGTCATGTGACGCCTGTCAACGCACCGCTGACAGAGGTAAGGTGCAGCCAGGGAAGCTGAAGCTTTTCCCCATCATTGATCAACCATTTAAGATGGTCAGTGTAGATATAATTGGCCCGATTGAGCCGAGGGCATCAGACGGCAGTAGATATATCCTGACCATGGTAGATCATGCTACTCGGTATCCAGAGGCGGCACCTTTGAAGAATATCGAGACCGTCACAGTGGCGGAAGCATTGGTTGGATTCTTCAGTCGCTTAGGTATACCGGAGAAGATACACAGCGACAGGGGGGCACAGTTCACTAGTGAGATGATGGCGGAAGTAGCTAGGCTACTCATGTTGCAGTCATCATTCACCACACCTTATCATGCTATGGGAAATGGGTTGGTGGAACGGTTTAATGGTACCCTAAAGAGAATGCTCAGGAAGATGTGCATAGAGCAACCCAAGGAGTGGCCAAGGTACATTAACCCGGTATTGTTTGCCTACAGGGAAGTACCCCAGGCAAGTACCCGGTTCTCACCGTTCGAGCTCCTGTATGGTCGCACAGTAAAGGGACCGCTGCATGTGTTGAAGAACCTATGGGAGGAGGAAGACTGTACCCCAGAAACCAAGACGACGTATGAGTAAGTCATAGATTTGAGGAACCGTCTAGAAGAGACGTGTAAGTTGGCCAGGGAGGAACTCGCCAAAGGCTAAAGAGTACCAGAAGAGCAGGTACAACCAGAAGGCCAGGGAGAGGAAGTTTAAGGTGGGAGATAAAGTACTCCTACTCCTCCCTACAAGCAGGAACAAGCTCCTGCTACAGTGGAAGGGACCCTTCACCATCACTGAGTGCAGTCACTCATTGACGTACGTCGTATGCGTAAGGGGGGTCAATAAGAAGTACCATGTTAACATGTTAAAACGCCATGAGGAACGCGATGATGCGTCATCAAGGTCGGAGGAGAGTGAAGATAGAGCCTCTCCGGGTAGTCCATCCCAGGGTGTTGCTAGTGTGTCCGATATGACACAGACTGAAGCCGGAGCTGCAGAGCTTGGGGTTCAGCCTAGCTTCGAGGCGTCGAGCCGGCTAGAGCCTGGCCCTGGAGCCGAGCACCACTCTGCGCCTAAGTCAGGTAACACTACCCAGAACGAATCGGAGGAGTCACCCCAAGTCTCTCAGGGCGACGACGCATAGAAAACGGAGTCTCCACCCACCACTACCCAGCCGGAAGTGAGCTGTCAAGGTGTGTGTGACAGCTCGTGCACAGTGCACCATCGAGCTGGTAAAATGGTGGGGTGTATTTTGCTTCCAGTGAAATAAACCCTTAGTGGGAGGTTGATGTCAGGGGACATATTTTCCCTGCTCTCTCGTGCACTGAATTAAGTACGAAATTGCATAGTGCACCAGTGATGTGCACCGTGATTCAACTTTCTGGATATAACTTTTCCACAGTCGTGTTGGGTGTCGTTGGACAGCCCATGACAATTGCTAGCCATTGATGTCATTCTGATCGCTGTATCAGGTCTGTGAAGGAAATTACAGGAGGGAGTTGATTTCAGGGAAATTTTTGTACAAGTCAAGTGTAGAGAGGGAGGTATGGGGGGTTAACGGCCGTAGACCACCCCCCCCCTATCACGTGTCCACCTCGTGAGAGAGGGGGTAGCGTCATGGGGCAGGTATGCCATTGGCTGAGGCTCTGGGGCCTCAGAAATGCTGAACCGTGATTGGCCAAGACGCTGAGGGGTACTGCATGGTACCCCAGGCATGATATTGGCGGGAAAGACATTCTTACCTAGGACGTTGCTGCCCGAGGACAGGACATTTCCCGTGCTAGGCCAAGAATCGGGAAATACCGCCTGCAACGTTAATAAAGTCACGCCTACATCTTGCTATCTTTCCGTGTGCCGTGGGTAAGAATCCGGTAATCGGAAAGGGGCTTGTATCAAGCCATGAGAACTTGTCATCTAGCCGCGTAATTGTGGGACGCCATCTTAGAGGAACTGGACTGAGTGAGGCGTAGTTTATTATCGGGCTACAAAAGCGACATCCGCCGTCGATCGTATCTGTGCTTGAAGATACTGCTGTGAGACGTGCTAGAAAAGGTTTCAGTGTTATGAGAGAAACCTTAAATGTTATAATTCTGAGGAACAGTGAAGGACTCTCTCGGGTCTCGTGTACCGTGTAACACCGTGTACCATCGTATCCTGGGGTACCGTGTCAAGTGGAAGGGGCGTGGTACCGCATTCCTGCTGTTGTGCGCACCCTGGCTTGCCTAAGCCGGTGTGTCTGCGCCATCCTGGCCTGTCTCGTGTACCGTGTAACACCGTGTACCATCGTATCCTGGGGTACCGTGTCAAGTGGAAGGGGCGTGGTACCGCATTCCTGCTGTTGTGCGCACCCTGGCTTGCCTAAGCCGGTGTGTCTGCGCCATCCTGGTCTCTGTGTGTGTAGAGCTAACCCCGTGGTCTAGGACCCTGTGCTCCACCTGACCACGTGTAGGAAGTGAGGACGCCTACGTCATCATCCAGCAGCAGCAGTGGGAGTGTGATTGACGTGTATGTGTGAGTGAAAGAGCGGGGCCCCACATGATTGATGTAAGTACACTGTTTCCGTTTGGGTAATAAAACTCTGAAGCTGGGTTCGCCCCCAGTGTTCCGTCTGGCTTTTGTCCCTGGGACCACCTGGGGAGGTGAATGGGAATTGGAGACGTGTGAGTCTACCCTGTTTGTCATCAAGTTGAGGATTGGGCCCAACTGTGATTTATGACGTGTGTGAAGACACCTAGTGACACATTCAGAGGTAGAGTAAAGTGAGTTATTTACTTCTATATTTTTTTCTATGTGCCGTGTATGTATTCGCTGTAATTTGATTCCCTTTTTCAGCAGTGAAAAGTGGTAACAGGGAGATTTCCCTTGGTTATATATTTTACTGTTGTGTTGTGGTAAAGTGTGAATTATTGGTGGATAATTTACTGGGGGAAGTCATTTACAAGTTTTGCCGTGAGTGGCAAGGATGTACTGTGTTGTACTGTGATGTACTGTGTTGTACTGTGTGTGTAAACCGTAGACAAGTTTGACCTTGGTGGAAGGCGTTGTGTACTGTGAAGGATTCCGTGAGAATTAAAGTCAGTTAACGTCACCGGGGGTCACGATTTACTTAACGAGGTCACTTGTTCGTTGAACATTGTTGTGATTAACGTAGGGACGTGTATAGGCAACAGTCACAGTGAAGTTCACGCAGTGGAGGAATTGTCAAGTGAAGACTAACGTAGTGTTAACGATTTAACGAGCTGTCGTTAATTGAGTGATTAACGTAAGGGGTTGACGGTCTGTTATGATCGGAGTCAATTGCGCTGTAATTAAGCTGTTGTAATTCGTTGGACTGATCAGCTCTGTCTGCGGACAGAGTGATTAAGCACTCGTAGCTAATTAAAGAGAATTAGTAATCGCCACTTAGTGAATTCACCAGATGTTGATGTTGTTGTTTACACGGAGTATTGGAACATTGTGTGTGGTACAGTAGTCTACCCTCGTTAAGGTAATCTTGTCGTAAGACCGGAAGTGAACTGTCAGTTGAGAGACAGTAGGCTTTGTCAATACTCGTCTGAATTAATAGGCTGTTGTATTCAGTAATTAATTGGGAATTACTCACCGAATGCTTGACTTTCAAGTTGATGTAATTAATTGATTTACGAGTTATTGATGCCATTTAAGTGTCGTTGAGACACGTGTGTGTTAACGTAATTGTTTAAATTCAATTAGAGTAACTTTTGTTTTGATTGTCGTTCCTCCTCCTCCAAATGGTGTCGTTCTGGGTGTGAGAGGGGGAAGGGCCACACTATGCGAGCTCCGCAGAAAACAATATATATCTAGGGAAATTTCAGTAATACAGGAACTAAACACAGTCACATAACTTTTAAAGTGTGTCACAACATATTAAAAAGCATATCATAGTGATTACCATCCGACCGTTTGTGTTCAAGGAAAAATAAGTGAAACTCGTGTGTAGTCAATGTCTGCCCTCGTAGTGCCAGCAGGCCTTAGGCAATAGTTGCCAAGTCGTCAATAAATCACATCCCTCGCTATTGAAACATCAAGAAATCAATGCCCATAGTGCTAAGCTCTCTATGCAAAACGTGTGTCTATTATACAAAAATTAAGATAACATATTTTAACAACAAGTGAACAAATTATACACAAAATAAGTCCGTCGTGTGTATATAAACAAGGGCCATTTGGAGGTAGGCCCACCCCAGTACCCACTGTGTGTGTGTGAATTCTTCCAAATAGTGTTACGCACTCAGGTAACTAGTGCCCAGGCACAGAAACTAGACGCCTCCACTGTAAGATAACAAGTGGGGAAATGCAAGTAATGTAATCTAACAAGTGAACAAAACAAATTAAGAGTGCGACATGTGGTAGCAACACTGTCAGTCCATATAGCATATATAGTTGGTAAACACCCACTGTCAACCCCCATTGGTCAACCCCCAACGGTCAACACCCACGGTCAAACCCCCAACGGTCAACACCCCACCTTGTAAGACCTTGGAAGACCATTACCACTGAACAGAAGTGTTCAACAAAAATGTCTTTGATAAAAACGTGCATAGAATGCAACATGAAGGTAGATTACCAATAGAGCTTTAAATGCAACTCTGTTCAGCAGCCATACACAAAAAATGTGCCAACATGACTAATAATTCAAGGAGAAATGGTCCCAGTGACCACTCTGTGTACTGGCTCTGCAAAAAGGATGATGTAACTTTTTTGAAGATGATGGAAATCCTGGATAAAACTCCCGCCGAAAACAGAGAATTACTAATTAATGCCTGCATAGCAATTTCTAATGTCTTCAAACAAACTGTACATGACACCAAGGTACACCCAGATGTGGCAAAGAGTTCGGTGGCAGCGGCGCCTGAGCAGAGCGGGAAGTCGGGGACGCCTGAGCAGAGCGGGGAGTCGGGGACGGCTGAGCAGAGCGGGGAGTCGGGGACACCTGAGCAGAGCGGGGAGTCGGGGACGCCTGAGCAGAGCAGGGAGTCGGGGACACCTGAGCAGAGCGGGGAGTCGGGGACGCCTGAGCAGAGCGGGGAGTCGGGGACGCCTGAGCAGAGCGGGGAGTCGGGGACACCTGAGCAGAGCGGGGAGTCGGGGACGCCTGAGCAGAGCGGGGAGTCGGGGACGCCTGAGGAGAGCGGGGAGTCGGGGACACCTGAGCAGAGCGGGGAGTCAGGGACGCCTGAGCAGAGCGGGGAGTCGGGTACGCCTGAGCAGAGCAGGGAGTCGAGGACGCCTGAGCAGAGCAGGGAGTCGGGGATGCCTGAGCAGAGCGGGGAGTCGGGGATGCCTGAGCAGAGCGGGGAGTCGAGGAAGCCTGAGCAGAGTGGGGAGTCGGGGACGCCTGAGCAGAGCGGGGAGTCGTGGATGCCTGAGCAGAGCGCGGAGTCGGGGACTCCTGAGCAGACTGCGGTGTCAATGGCGCCGAAGCAAAGCGCGGTTGTTACGACCCTGGGTTCATCAGTGGAAACCAGAGGTCAAATTGAGCTAAATAAACGACTTTATATTATTTGGAATGCTTGCCAATGTGTGTCTGTATCTTTCTTGCCAGACGTAAGACGAATCTTGTTTCTCACTGAGCATTTAAAGACTGAGCTTGTGGTTGATTAATAATTAATAAAATAGGCATCAGCTATGTTTACAAATGATTAGAAAGTATTAGTAAAGTAGATCTGAGTAAACTGGAGGAAGCTGAAACTGGAGACGCACCTCCTTCTCTGGCTGGCGTCGTGATGTAATGATCTCTGCATCCCTCTCCACTTCCTCCTGCTTCTCTCCCTTACCTTATTCTGTGTCTAGTTTACCAAGATAAGTAATGTGTTGTGTTCTCGTTTTCTGGCATAAGTGTGTTGTAATGTGTAGAGTAATAATGTGTATTAATTAATTAGGTGATCACTAGTGTTTATATTGCTAAGTTACTCTAAGGGGGTCCCAGTGGAACCACATGGGCTCCAGTAGTACCAGTAAGCTACCTAGAGTCCTTGCTAGTGTCCCTTGCCTAGTAGACTTTACCCTAGCTTGTGCTCATTGTAAAACCTTATATCCTGTTTATGTGGACCAAGGCTTTTAACGTAAGATAGTGTGGTAAAGTAATTATTGTTATTGTTGTGAATGTATATGGGGGGGGGGGGGGGTTGTTAAGAGGGTTTAATAAATAAGTTAGTTTTAAAGGAGTATCCATTCTTCCCGTGTAGGAGATCAATGATCTACCTCTAGGCTGACATTGTCTTGTAGCCAATTAATTATCTCTGTTTATATTTTATTGGGGGCCGAGCCTTTATGATCTCCCATACTTGAGATACATCTTAATTCTAACTGCTGAACCTACTCCATAATACAAGCCCCACATATCAGACCACCAATCCTTAACAAGTGGTTGGCCTGACTGGGATGAACTGTAATTGTAAAAAATTTGATTTTTGAGTGCCAAAACTAAAAATTCTTGTTTTCCGCAGAATGGTTGTGTGTTAGCCTAGGGCCCAGCTAATCTAGCAAAGGATATATATTGCACTGACTGGACACCTAGCTGGATCCCTTCACGATTGAGGTAAGTGTGGCCATGTGTTAGGGGCCGTGCAAATTTTTGTTTTTTTTCCAATTTTTATTTTTTAATTTTGTCTTTGGCTAGGAGCTAAATTAATTAGTGATGGAGGATAAAATGCAGGAACTGGCAAAGGATCCTTCAGTGGTAGAGATCAAGAAGCTTATCAAATCTAATTTAATATTGTTAGGCAAGGAATTTGGCCAAGAGTTAAATGACGCGGATAAAAAGTGGACTTTGGTGAATGAAATATTACAACATTGCATGGATCAAGAACTATTGCCAGATGATACACCTTTATGCCAGCCTAGCCAAGCGAAAAGTGCAGCTCATAGGGACAGAGAGATGGCTCAAGAGTTCAAATCAAATCAAATCAAAATCAAATCGAATGTTTATTTAGGTAAGGTACATACATACAAGAGATTTTACAATCTCTTTAATTGTACATAGTACAATTAATTGTACATAGTACAATTAATTGTACATAGTACAATTAATTGTACATAGTACTTACATAGTTAGCAAAAATAAGACTAGAGGAGCAAAGAATCAAAACCGAGAAGGCTACAATTTGAGCGAATACCACTGGACCACCACCTGCCGGAGATTCAAACCCTAGGCATTATGAGAAAAAGCATAACTTGACTGAATTTTCAGAGTCGGACCCTGAAAGGTTTTTCAACCATTTTCAGCCATGTCCATGAACTGGCCAAAGGAAGAGTGGGTGAAAATCCTACAGGGAAGACTTAAAGGTAAGGCCCAAGATATTTTTACAAACATTGCTGACGACGAGTGTTTTGAATATAGTAAAGTCAGGGAACGGATTTTGAGGGCATATGAAATTATGCCTGAAGCTCACCGCCAAGCTTATTGCATCCTTAGGCCTACTCACAACCAACCGTTCACTGAATTTGCTAATGATCAAATTAGATTGTTTGAAAAATGGATTCGCTCAGTTAAAGCCGAAACATACGAGGCACTTAAGAATTTAGTTTTAGTGGAACACTTTATAGATAATATGCCAGAGAATGTAGCACATTACATTAGAGGAAGGATAGAGGTAGATTCTAAAATAGGGGATTTGGCCAAGATGGCAGAAAACTACCAGTGGGCGGGCAAAAGGCCCAATAAAAATAATTATACACCGCTGAGTAGCAAAACTTATACCCACAGCCAGTCCAGACCAGCTCATTCTAACCCTTTACCTAATGCATCTTTTGTTTCAGACATAACTAACCTTGTTAAATTGTCTAGCCCCACGGCACCTAAGAGTGAACTGAAGGGCAATCCTGTTAGTAATATCTTTTCTCCCCGACGTATCTGTGGTCACTGTAAACATCCTAACCACATTACTAGCCGTTGTTGGCAACTGTACCCGGAAAAAAGACCCAAAGCTCTTGTTGTGACACAGGGCTTGAGGCCTTCTGAAGGGTTAGAGAGTAAGACCTCCAACCCACAGTGGTTGGACCTGCTTACCCCATTCTTATCGAAAGGGAGACTACTTTTGTCTGAGGGATCTTCCTGGAAGGACGTGGTGATCTTCCGAGACACCGGTGTCATCCAAATCTTAATTTTAGAGAGTGCATTGCAAGGGGCCAACACTCTCGACACTGGAGAGGTGGTACTGGTCGAGGGTGTCACTAGTGATACTCGAGCAGTACCCCTCCATAAGGTTACCCTAGAGTCTGATTTCCACAAGGGTGTTTGTACAGTCGGAGTCACTTCGTACCTACCTTTCCCTAATGTTGATGTAATATTGGGTAATGATTTAGCAGGGGATAAGGTAGGGGACTTCAGACTGCCTATTATGTTGCCTACCCCTAAGGTTTTCCTGGATCTACCCGCTGCAGAGGATAATGTTGTGTACCCTGCGTGCATGGTGACCAGGTCTATGGGACTTAAATGTGAGGGCAGCCCTGTGCTAGCCAAGGTGGTAAATCCCGAGGACACGAGGAACTTTCCGAGTGGTGAAAGCCAAGTGGAATTTGCGGACACATTCATGGCCCGACTCGATGACATGGCCGAGGACATTGTGGAGAGCCTGCCACCACCGCCTACCGAGAGTAGTGAGGAGGTGGAGGAGAACACTGTTGAGCCTCGGCCAATGGCATCTGACCAAGGCCTGGACGCCTCCTTGAGTGAGTTACAGAAAGCTGACCCCAGTCTTGCAGAATGCCACGAGGTAGCCATCTCTAAGGAGGAAATTGTAGACGCAGCAACTGGGTACTACTACAATGATCGGAATTTGATGAGAAAATGGAGACCACAGAGTGCTCCCTTGTCAAATGAGTGGGAGGTAGTCCACCAGATTATGTTGCTGACATGCTATAGGGAGAGTTTTGTCAGCTGCTCATGATGATCCTATGGGGGGACATCAAGGTATTAATATTACTTATCACAAAATCTGCAAGTATTTTTTTGGCCCAAGCTGAAAAGCGATGTGGCAAAATTTTGTAATGAATGTATTGCTTGTCAACTTGTTGGGAAACCAAACCAGACACCACCTAAAGCTCCTCTAAGGCCTATTGTCGTGCCGGAGAAACCATTTTCTCATGTGGTAATGGACTGTGTTGGTCCAATACCTAGAACTAAGACTGGTAATATTTACCTAATCACGATGATGTGTATTACGACCCGTTACCCAGAGGCTTTTGCTGTAAGGAACAACCGAGCAAAGACTGTTGTTGCTCGTTGTTGTTGTAATTTTTTTCCACTTTTGGACTGCCTCGGGTCGTGCAAACTGACAATGGTACTAACTTTTAGTGTGATATTTTTTAACAATTCTGTAAGGACCATGGAATAACTCATAAGGTTTCCAGCCCATACCATCCAAAGAGTCAGGGGTAATTGAGCGGCTCCATCTAACTCTGAAGCAGATGTTGAAGACATCGTGCGAGAGTTCCCACACCTTCTGGGATGAGAACTTGACGTATCTTTTGTTTGCTGCTCGAGAGGGGCTACAAAGTTCACTGGGATGTTCTCTTTTTGAGTTAGTCTTTGGCCATAAAGTTCGTGGAACCTTGCAAATGTTACAGGAGAATCTGTTACGGAACGTAACGTTGACCGAAGGTTTGGCTTTCTTTGTGCAACACCACCAGAGACTCAAGGACTGCAAGGCGGCTGCACTAAAGTATCTTGGGAAGGCTCAAGAAAATATGAAAGAACGAAGCGATGCTAAGGCTAAGTTGCGGGTATTTCAGCCTGGTGACCCTGTCCTGGTATTAAAGCCTCGACTAGGGAACACTTTGTCCCACAAGTACGAAGGCCCCTACATTGTGACAGAAAAGACTGGGGACCTCAAGTACAAAGTGAGGCACTCTGACCAGCGTAAGCAGGTAATGCTCATACACTTGAACGACTGAAGAAGTTTCAGGGCCCCAGGCCTATTGCACTAACCAATGTTTCCATTTCCAGTGAGGGAGGAGATTATTGTTCTGGTTATATGAGGGGATTATATGTAGGTTATGACATTACTGTCAGGATCCAGTGGATCCTTAATCCAGAGAAATTTGGTAAAATCACGATCCTCCTCTTGTAAGCCTACTCTAAGGAAAGCTTTACTGATATCAGCAGTATAAGCAAAAATACCAGTACGGAATCGTAATAATACGTCATATAGCCTTTGTGTTAGGCTAGGTCGAGTTTGGAGACACTCATTCAAGGACACGCTGTTTGCCTTCACTTTGGCACTACAGTTAAAAACGATACGTATTGGTGTCGTCACTGAGTCTTTCATTACAGCGTGATGGGGTAGATAGTGACCTGTTTTTCGGTCATCGTTATCAACAACTTCAATGAATTTACTGTCGAGTTGTTGTTGAACTAATTGATGATACATATTCAGTTTATCAGGCTTTTTCTGTAGCTGTATTAATTGAGACTTTAATTGGGAAGCTGCCATGAAATAATTCACTAAAAGTTGGGGATAATTCAACTTCCATGCCAGGTCTCACCCAGTATTGTTTACCTCTATAGACAACTGTGTCCAGATATTGCTGTAAGTCCACATATCATCAGGGATTGGCTTATCAGGGACAATACCTAAAGTGTCTAAATCCCACAGTCTAAATACAGGTGGATCAGACTCATTATCTCCAGATATTTCTCTGAAATGTAGGGGTGACTGTTCCGAGCCTAGTCACGCCACTATTGAATTGTTTGGTTGTTTGTTGTTTGACACAGATTTTTGCTGAAAAAGCACCGGTCCTGTTAGCAATTTGCCTCCAGCAGATGACAACAAATTCATCCCTAGTTGTCGGGTGCATCCATTTATAAATCTGTAATAATAGTCAGCAACTATTAGGATACCAACGTCTATGAGGCGGTCAGAATTTATTTTGTGATACGCTAGCCGCATGCGGTTACGTCTGAGATATTTCGCAGTGTGAACAAGTCCTGTGACCTGCAGGTCTGAAGGAAGCTTATCCACTACTTCCGCTAGTATTGAATTAGTGGAAGATCCAAGTCGTACTAATACCTTGACTACTTGGTATTCACGAGGTCCACTGTTAGTCAAGAACCCAGAGATACTTAATTTCACACGTTATCTTGAGGTTATCTTGAGATGATTTTGGGGCTTTTAGTGTCCCCGCGGCCCGGTCCTCGACCAGGCCTCCACCCCCAGGAAGCAGCCTGTGACAGCTGACTAACACCCAGGTACCTATTTACTGCTAGGTAACAGGGGCATAGGGTGAAAGAAACTCTGCCCATTGTTTCTCGCCGGCACCTGGGATCGAACCCAGGACCACAGGATCACAAGTCCCGCGTTCTGTCTGCTCGGCCGACCGGCTCCCTGGCAGGTTTGGCAGGTTTTAATTTCAACCGCTCAACTAACTGCTGTGTGATGAAGGTCTTCTGTGATCCTTGCTTGAAAAGACCTCTAGTATTGACTCTATACTTCCTATTAATTAGTTTAAGCTGAGCTTTAGGCAGATTAGTATTATTGCCTGACTCAGTTGCAAGTACATTAATTTCTTGGTGTACTTTGCAGTATTGAACTGTGGGAGAATTCATAAAATCCACCCGAGGTGTGGTAGATTGTGATGTCTTTCTACATAAGGCATAATGATGCATACCTTTGTTGCATCTACTGCACAACCGTAGATGGACTACACATTTACTGGGGTCATGAGAACCCATGCACTTGGTGCATCTATGTAATTCTTGTAGGCGTTTAATCCTGGTATCAAAGTTAGGATAAACATTGCATTTATAAGTGACATGCTCTTGTTCACAGAACAGACATTTTCTCTTTCTTGCTGAGTTTGTCTTCTTGGCAGACACATCAACTACAGTCTCAGAGGGAGATACTGAATAAATACCTATGTTACCACTCTTCTTTCCCGTGGATGGAACAGTCCTAGGCTTGAATTTACTAGACTTGTTCAAAGGCGATTTTGGTTTAACTGAATTGTCAGTATTAGGTTGCTTAGACTCAGGTTTAATCTTATCATGAGTTTTCAACCTGTTGACCATTATTCTTAACCCCTCGAATATTTCCTCGAGAGTGAGAAACTCGGTTTTATAGTGTGAGCAGATTTCTGCTAAAATATTTCGAGGTAATTTCCTCTGTAAAAGTAACTTAATTGACCATTCGGAAGCTGGTACATCAACTTTAGTACCTAAGGCCTTCACTAGAGACTCTACTTCTAGCCTGAAGCTTTGAAGTGAGTCTGGTCGGTTACTTGGTGCATTTAGATCCAGTAACTGATAATATAGGTTAGCTATACTTAACTCTTTGTTGCAATAGCTCAATTTTAGTAGTTTTATAGCGTCTTCATAATTGCTCTCAGCAAGAGCTTTGGTTATTTATTACATTTTTAGCCTCCCGTTTGAGAAGACTGTTTAGGTAAGAGAATTTAGAAACCTTATCAAGAGAAGGTTTTGCATGTATATGAACTCAAATGAAGTCCAAAATGTGTCCCAATTTTCTTCATCTAGTCTTGCAAATGTAGGTAAGTCTGAAGTAGGTCGACGAACCTCAGGTAATTGTACACTGGATTGAGACACAGTATTATTTGCATTGAATTTATGTTGACTTACTATATTACATAGTACATTAAGCTTATCTTGAGTGTCATCTTCATATTGAGATGTCTCAGCTAGAGTTTGATCGATTTCATCAGGATCAGTTTCTGCTGCATTCAGTATATCAAAATAAGACCTGATTGTAGATCTGACTTGATCAAATTTGAGATCAGCTACTCTCAATGATATTTCTAATTGATGGTAATCAATGGGAGTTGCTTTAGATAAAGTTTCAGACTTATTGATCAGTCTGGTTAAATGACCTTTAAGGCCAATACAGACTCTCTTTAATTTTTCAGTAGCCATGGTGGCTTTAAGTTCAAATTTCATAGGACTTGAATAGTTATTGCTAATGTAGCTTGGGTACTTGTTCATTAGTTGGCAAGTAAATTGATTACAGCCTAAATTATTCTGGCTAAGTTGCACTCTTCCTCATTCCGAGTTAAATGCACCTACCTAACAACAAGCAGCTAAGAATTTTGAGCAATACTTGAATGTCACTATTAGAAATTCTCCTGGCTAGCTCTTCATTATCACCATTTGATGTAATAGTGAACATTCAGCAGCACTCAAAATTTATATATGCAAATAGTGAATACACAAAATGATTTATATACATATGTATATATACTGTAATCAGAGTCAGTATAAGGTACTTGGATCCCACCCTGTTGCAGGATCAGCACAATAATGAGCATAAGGTACTTGGATCCCACCCTGTTGCAGGGTCAGCACAATAATGAAAATAAGGTACTTGGATCTCACCCTGTTGCAGAGTCAGCACAATAATGAATAATATAATGCCTTATTGACTAGTTCAAGACTAGTTGAAATAATTTCTACTAAAGAAACTACTAAGTTATTTAGTCGGCATTTGTGCAAAACTCAGCACAATCACAACCTAAATTCCTATCTAATAAAGGTTGGCGTAAATTAATTAATGGTGCGGTAATGTGAATATGTGCTGTGTTTTTGTTTTTTTTAGATTTTATAATATATAAATGGGCACTTGAACACACAAGTAAAAATATAAAATATATAGTTAATTTTGGCTTGCTAGCCACAACCTTTTATAATGGTTGATTGAGTTGATCAATTTGTCAACTACATGTGACCTAGACTCACCTGACCATCTCTTGCCAGGTTTTGCCTGTATGGTCTGGCTGTAAATTGAATGTAAGTGGCATCCAATCATACTGTTTTCCTCAGTCGAAAGTTTATATATTTGGCAGCCCTTTGGTAATATTCTGGACTTACTCCCCTCGATTATTATGACCTTGTTGACGAGGTTGCACTAATGTGAACACTACTGACCAGCTAACAAGTTTAAATGAGGAAATTATTGTTTTAAGGTGATTAATTACCTCAGCTGGGTGTCGAGTAGGATGGATGTCATTACCACCTAGATAAATAATGGTTAGATGGTGAGGCCATCCTCACGCAGGTGTTAATGTGGAGTTATTTTAGAAATTGTGAGCTGTTGCTCCTGGTGACCTGAAGATTCTTACCTCAGTGTGAGGTATAGGTCTGAGTGTTGTGGGTAACTGACTATGTCCCACTAGTGTTACCTTATACATGAGGTATAGACAGCAAATAAATTGGTGTGAGTTAGGCTAACATATGTGGTACACTGCCGGTAGCCACAGATAATGAAATATGGTTAGTCTAGGTTACTACACGCGGTAATTAGTAATAGAAATATAGATTCAATGTCGTAGCCCACCCAAAAACAGTGAGGGAAGTGACCGAAGTGTTACCCGCGGCGGCATATCGGCGAAACTCGCTTTGAAAAGTGTATATTCAATTCACTGTCCTGACATTATTTTTCGATGTATGTATTTCATTTTTGTTCCAATGTGTTCGCAATAGATTGTTCTATAAGAACATAAGTATTAAAGGTCACATAAGAATGCGTTCGACCGGCAACATATATAAAAACTACGTCGATTATACTCGTCGTGTCAATAATACAATTGGTTTACCACGATGATTCACTGCCATGCCGATCTCTTTAATAAGCTGTTCGACTATTAGAAAAAACGTAAATTTCATGGTAAACATTTGTAAACTATTCCCAAGTTGATCGGATAATAAATGGAATTTATACAAATATTTTTTCGCCGGACTACACGCGTAGTCTGTTATGCGGAAACGTAAGAAAATTTGGTGACGACCTAGAAATCATCAAATGCGTGAAAGTGTTATAGGGAGTTAAATATTGTTTATATTCTCGTTATATTCTATATTCCACGAGATGTGGAAGTAAGTATTACAATTCATAATGTTGTAGAAAGTGTTGAAATGCAAAGTGTGATGGTGCATCAAAACAAGGTGTTGCAGTATTACAATATAAAGTATTTCTGGAAATATTATACTTCAAGGGGAAGTAGTCTTAGAATACAAGGTGTACAAGAATGTGTTACAACTCTAGGTATGGCAGTAAGTGTTACAATTCAAGGTGTATCAGTAAGTGTTACAAAACAATGTCTGGCAGCAAGTGTTTCAATGTAATGTGTTGCAGTAAGTGTTACAAAAAACTGTGTGGCGGTGTTACTGTATTTGCACTGCGCACATAACGTCACACTGTATTTGGACTACCAATGTAATGGCCAACATACTGTATTTGGACTACCAACATAACGTAACAACATCAGTTTAACAATACTTTTTTTGCACTTCTTAATAGAACAAATGCTTCAGTGTTTGCAATTTCTTTGTTAAATAAATATAAATTTATTATGAAAATGTAGGCTTAATTGAGTTTTTTATACGATATAATTAGCTAAATATTTGTTTACGTATTTCACATAAACTTAACTGAAGATAATGTAAAATAGTAATCAGTAAATTTATCTGGGTGTAACTTTAGTTGGAGAGAAAAAGGCTCCGCCAGGAGTTGAACCTGAGTCTGCCACTTTAGAGGCGGCCGTGCTGACCGCTGCACCACAGAGCCGGGCTCTGGAATTATTATGTTTATTATATAAATTTTGCGGATAAAATGGTTATATATAAACAATATAAATGATCGTATGTAACAATGTGTGACGGTAAATATTACAATAAAAGGTGTGGGTGGATTACAATACAAGGTGAGGAAGTAAGTTTTTCAATTCAAGGTGTTGCAGAATTACAATACAAGGAGTGGCAGTGTTACAATACAAGGTGTGGCAGTAAGTATTATAATTCAAGGTGTGGCAGTGTTACAATACAAGGTGTGGCAGTAAGTCTTACAATACAATGTGTAGCATTGTTACAATACAAGGCTAATGCTGCCGGTGTCTACTCTATTTCATGTTCGTCTTGTCCACTCCAAAACTTTGGGGAAACTGGCCGTACACTTAATGACAGACTTAAGGAACTCAAAAGACGTTTTATATCTGCAGACACAAACAATGCTATCTTAAGTCATGTTAGAGATTCTTGTCATAATATTGATTGCTCTTTCCTAACTCTACTTTTCGCAGACGCCGTCTTGTCTAATCGGCTCTGATACACAACTTACCCAACATGAAACTTAGTCCTGTCTTTGTTGCCGTTCACTCTTCCCTTTCACTGTACATACTGTGACGGTGTTCCCCCCCTTATATTTCTCCCACGCCTGCTATAAGAGTCATGTCCACTTTACCCGAGCGTTCTCTACGTCGCAGGCATCAGTTTGATATATGTGGGAGAATGTAGTGTTCTCGAAGTGGCGAGAAATTTGTAAAAGAAGAGTATTTTGGCCTGTGGTTTAGGCCCTTTAGGAAGCCAATATGGCGCTGGCTACTCTGTTTTGCCGCCAAAACTGTGTGACGTCAGTGACACCAGATTGGTCACCGACAGCGATGTGGCACAGGGAGCCAATGAAAACCTCCCATGGCGAATATGACGTCACGAAGGAAGGGGGGTTCCGGTCAGAGCGCGACTCTGGCGCCATCAGTCTAAGACAGCAAGTCAAGGAGGTCGGACGTGCGCTGGGGGTCCTGTCAGTTGGACAGTTTACCCTGTCTCCGGAGGACTTACGCATCACCCGTGGTCTGCCATCACCTGTGGGGTCGTCCTTCGTTCATGTGTTGGACCAGAGAAGGAAGTGACAGAATATTGAGCAACAAGTGCTCCAGGAACAGGTGTTGTGCAAGAGTGGAGTCTAGGCGGCGACGTATGCGACGGCTGATAGCTTCACAGTGATGACATAGTGGCTGGGCCAATCCTCCGGAGGGAATCAGTCTGACACGACACGTCAAGGTGGTCGGATGTGTGAAGATTGATCCTGTCAATCTGACAGTAACACGCCACTCCCGTGGATCTTATGCGTCACCCGTAGTCTGCAAGTACGCCAGAGGTCTTCCTTCATTCCATGTGTGGACCAAAAAGGGAATTGACGGAATATTGAGCATCAAGTGCTCCAGGATCGGGTGCTGTGCAGGTGAAGTCTAGGCAGTATCGTCTGGGACGTCTGATAGCTTCACAGTGACGACGTAGCGGCTAGGCCAATCCACTGGGAAGCAGTGAAGAAGACACTAATCGGGAATCCGAACGACTGCAGCCGAGACGTAGGCAGGCAGCCGTAGCTGGGAGGAGAAGTTGACGGCCGGGAGACCAACTCCAACCCTACAAGAAGTTGAGGAGGAGCACGGACCTGCAGTGGAAAGGCACGAAGACGACGCGTTTATGGTGGGACGTTGATTGAGTTCCTGGAGGACACGACAGGGTGTGTGTGGGGGCGTTCCCTACACGAGGCAGGAGCCTGGACCAGGAGCTACAACTCAACTCTCACCGGAGGATAGGTGGAAGTAGGTGATTCTAGTTTCCCTCCCAATTCCCCTTTAGTTAGCTATATTATTTAGCCAGAGTATTTTGTATGTCGTGAGCAAGGCTCACCCATGTCACAGTAAGGCACCAGTGTGCAGAGTGGGACTACATAGAGTACCCACAATATTTATGATTATTATTGGTGTATGTAGGCACTCGGAGTAATTGATGAATTTACTGTGTTGGTAATGTCTTTCATGAGACTTTAATATGATCAGTTATTGAGAGAGTATATATATATAAATATACCAGTATTTGGTATTAGGCTGTGTGCCCAGTAACTATGTTATTACCATTATTGATGTCTATGATTCATCCATATATATATATATATATATATATATATATATATATATATATATATATATATATATATATATATATATATATATATATATATATATAAGTCTATGCTTGTGTATTGAATAATCATTCATGTGTGCAGTGATTAATTGTGTTATCGCCCACGAAAGGAATTACTGAGAACTCCAGTGATATATACTTGCATACGTTATCATTAAATGAAGAGCAGTGTGTTATACCATATTAGTGAATTATTGTGTCCATTAATATAGAAATGTTTGATTGAGCTCAAGATCAGTGCAGCGAAGTATTTACGTGCTATTGTTGCAAATATTGTGTGTTCGAACTTCTAGTGATCTTTGAGAATTTAAAGAAACAGGCGCCTCACGCCACCAGGTAAACAAATACACGAACATTCGCGCGGTGGGAATAGCCCAGCTGATTTTGACATTGATGTGAGGGGGAGCATTGCCGGCTTGGCGAGTTCATGATTATATGTGGGAACGAGCGACTTCCGCCTGAAACAGCTGTTTGCTTATTGATATAATCTTGTGATGTCTTTGAATGAGTTTTAAGTAAAATACAAAGTACATTGGTGTTTATATCATCCCCTCCATATTTCTTGTGGCTATATAATACCTGAAAGCAAATAGTGATAGAAGTAAATACCTGCCTGATATCAGACATATTGAGTGTGCTCTTGCCACTGTTACCACAATTCAACAAAACCACTGACGTGTTACTGGACACCGGAAACACCAGTTGGCGACCTTGTGGTTAGTAGTAGAGCCCATGCCGGGGCGGGCACACAATAGTTAAGAGAACAAGTTGTGTTCCCACTCTTTCTCGATCAGAGGCCGGTTGGGATTGACTGGGATACCCTCCTGGCGTACAGTGGCGCCGCGAGGATAGAGTGAAGACCCGCAGGGCTACGGTGAGTGACCTTGAATATACTGTTACTCGCCCCCCCTCTTATGGTGGTGAACCCCGACAATACCCAGATGATCTAAACTTTCTAACAAACGGGACCTAACATAAGCCTACCAATCCTTTGTCTATTTCTTTCTCCTCTTTTACTTATGTTCCCATTCTTACACCTATTGTTACCCCCTTACACCTATCCTATCTGTACCTTTTGCCTTGCTCTTACCTTCCTCTAAGATTTCCTCCTCCTCACCTCTCTCTTGCTTTACTAAATGCCTCGTGCATTCTTTGTCTCAGCCATACACAAACTAAGGCTTGTTTGCAAGTGCTGCTGGGAGGTAATAAACCCAATAGTTTAAGTATAGGCATTGATAGGCATAAAATAGCTTCAAACTCAACAATAATCCAACGAGAGCAGCTACATTAACTGCAAATTCCACAGCGACTACAGTGATTAGAAAAGCCGTTGAAGAATGGGACACACTAGTGAATATTCTGCATTTACATCCACCACCGAGATGATGTTATTAAAACAGGACTAAAACGAGTGCACTAAAACAGAAATGAGAAAGAAACGGAAAAAGTAGGAAACCCCTCATTTTAAATTTTGACTCATTTATCACAGTAACAAGCTTATCGCGAATAACCGAACTCAATTACGGGCTCACCATAGCCCGTGCTAAATGGACATTTTGTTCTGTGTAGCTAAATCTAAAACCACAATACCAACAACCTTGTCTCATCACAATCGACTTAATACTTGTCCAAGACGGAGCGAAACGTCGTCGTCTCTTTATTTTTTTCTTTTGCAGGAATATTTCTGCGTGGGCCCTGAGCCTCTGGCCTACCCACTAAGCGTTGCTTGTTTCTGTTTTACTTGTTCGGAGCATGAGTATTTATGACTTGTATGGTTGCTTCAGTAAGATTTTGCCATTTGTGTTTAACAACTTCTTCTGCTCTGTTGAATCGATTTTGAAATCTTAATGGGTTTGTAACTGTGCACTGTGTTAGATAATGTTCCAGTGGTCTGTCGGGCATTTCTCCACAGTGCTGTCTCTTTATCTTCTGGTGTGTTGTTTAGTCAACACACCAGAAGATAAAGAAGAACACACACAATAACAACACATTCAGCCACGTTATTGTGACTCATCATCTACGTAGCAATAAGTGTTACAATACAAGGTGTGGCAGTAAAAGTTACATTGCAAGGTGGGGCAGTGTTACAGTTCAAGGTGTGGCAGTATTACAATACAAGGTGTGGCAGTAAATGTTACATTGCAAGGTGGGGCAGTGTTACAGTACAAGGTGTGGCAGTATTACAATACAAGGTGTGACAGCAAATGTTACATTGCAAGGTGGGGCAGTGTTACAGTTCAAGGTGTGGCAGTATTACAATACAACGTGTGACAGTAAATGTTACATTGCAAGGTGGGGCAGTATTACAATACAAGGTGTGGCAGTATTACAATACAAGGTGTGGCAGTAGATGGTACAACAAAAGGTGGGTGTGGCAGTAGTATTAGAAGGCATTCCTCTGTCTCAGGAGACTATAAAGTTGCGCTCTGGTTGTGGGTCTGGAGTGGCCTTTCCAGGGTGCAAAGCCAGGGTAGATACGTTAAAGTATCAAAGACAACACAAAGTTAATGTGTTGATACGGGGGAGAAGCTGTCACCTTTGCAGCAGGCCCCTCCCCCCTCTCCACGGTGCCGTCAGTCAACAAGTAGGTAAGTGTTACAATACAAGATTATCTTGAGATGATTTCGGGGCTTAGTGTCCACGCGGCCCGGTCCTCCACCAGGCCTCCACCCCCAGGAAGCAGTCCGTAACAGCTGACTAACTCCCAGGTACCTATTTACTGCTAGGTAACAGGTGCATCAGGGTGAAAGAAACTCTGCCTACTGTTTCTCGCCGACGCCCGGGATCGAACCCGGGACCACAGGATCACGCGTCCAGTGTTCTGTCCGCTCAGCCACCGGCTCCCCTGAAGGTGTGAAGTGTTTCAACACATGGTGAGGCAGAGTTACAATGCAAGGTGTGGTAGTGTTTCAATTCATGGTATAGCAGAGTTACAATACAAGGTGTGGCAATTATAATACAAGGTATGGCAGTAAGTATTACAATTCAAGGTGTGGCAGTAAGTATTACAATACAAGGTGTGGAAGTGTTACAATAGCAGGTGCACCACTAAACGTTACAATAAACGGGGTGGCATTAAAGATTACAATAAAGTAACGTTCTACTTGCTGTATTTGAATAGATTACAAAACATATAACCTGCTGTATTTGAACAACCAATGTAGTTTCCCATTACTGTATTTAGACTCACAACGTAACATTCCACATACTGTATATGAATAAATAATATAACACCCCACATACATTAATTGAACAACCAACAAAACGCGCTATTTCCTGTATTTGGAACCCATGGGACCGACCCACCTAATGTATTTGGACTAACAACGTAACGTCCCACATACTGTATTTGGCACCAACGTAATGTACCATCATCAGTTTTACTATTCTTCTTATTTTTGTTAGTTTTACAGAACAAATTCTTCAATGTTTGTTATTTAAAAGTTAAAAAATAAATAACAAATGATCATGACACTGTAGACCTAATATATTCACATTTACCAATACTCTGTTGAAGATAATGTAAAACATTAATTAGTAAATTTATCAGGGTGAAAATTTAGTTGGAGACAAAAAGTTGAACCTGAGATGAAAGTTGAGCCAGGAGTTGAACCCGAGTCTGCCACTTTAAAGGCGGACGTGCTGACCGCTGCACCACAGAGCCGGGCACTGGAATTATGATGTCTATTTATTTTTATTTATTGATCCGCAACATTTATTATATAAATGTTGCGGATCAACAGCCCTCCCTCCAGCACTGGCATAGAAGTTCATGAAGCTCAGTTTTAAGTGTTCCTCGAACGCACTTGAGAACTTCAGGCGGAATCCCATCGTCTTCCAGCGCCTTCCCAGAGGAAAGTGAATGCAGTGCTTTCTGAACTTCTTTCACAATCGGTTCAAAGTCTAGTTCTTCCATGATGAGCAGACACTCGATTTTATCCAAGGCCTCTATGCTGACCAAGTTATCTCTATGGAGTAGAGTTCGGAGTAACGTTCCACCCAGCGATTCATCTGTTGATCACGATCTTTAATGATCTCTCCAGTGGCTGACTTCAGATGAGCCGTCCTGTTTTGTGTAGGGCATGTTGCCTGTTTGATCCCTTCGTACATGCCTCTTATGTTGCAGACAGTGTCCGCGGTCTGCATGCTGGAACAAAGTCGGAGCCAGTAATCGTTAGCACAGCGCCTTGCAGTTTGTTGAATTCTTCTGCAGGCAGTTCGGAGGACCTGTAGATTTCTTTCTGAGGGCAGGTTCTTGTAGACTGAGAGAGCTCGTCGCTTTTCGTCTTCGATGGGTAACAGTTCCTTTCCACTGGCCTCGAACCAGTCTGCTGACTTGTTCTGCCTCTTACCGAAGGTGGACATGGCAGTTTTGAAAATAGAGCCCCAGCAGAACTCCAGAAGGCGCTGCCCATTCTCATTCATTTTCCCAAATCCAAACTAGCCCAGGCAGCAAGGCCAAGAGCTGTGTTCAGAACCAACCTTTACATTAAAGTCTCCCAGGAGGAAGACTGGCTCTTGTTGAGGTAGGTCTCTAAGAATTAGGCAGAGATCATCATAGAATTCGTCCTTCGCTTCGGTAGAGGACGTCAGTGTGACGGGAAAGTGTAGGTGTTCGGCAGTCCTCCTAATGGCTGGTGTCAATGCCTATCACATTTTAGAAAAAAAGATCAACTGCTTGGCTGTTGTCTGTGGTAAAGTAAGGGAAGACACGCAAAACACATAGTATGAACAATGAAACTTTAATTAACTTTAAAAATTATGAATAAGACAATTCCTTGGCTATGTACAGTGCAAACAAACAAGTCAAAAAATATAACATAAAAATTAAGAACAAGGGTGACGTTACTCTACAAATAAAATAAAGACAGAAAAATGATTAACAGGTGCTGAGAATATAGCGCTAGCTGAGAACCTCCACCAATAAACAGAGCGTATATCAGTTCACAGCTTGGCAGCACAAGGATATTCTAACTTCAATGGCTGGTTCAAGACCAGACATCGACTTGGTAGAGAGCGCTGAGGTGCAGAGGTGCAGGTGTGCAGATGGCGGGTCACCAATCAGAAGCAGGCACACTGGAATGGTAATTTGCTGGTTGACGACGGTGGCGAGCCGTCATGGAGGGTGTGGGATATTTGGGTTTGATTCTGATTAATTAATAATTAAAGTAGTAAATTAAGTTACGAAGGACCACCCGCTTTTAAAGTAAAGAGGGAAACTGAGAATTTCAGATCATTAGATAAATTTCTAGAGAAAACCAGTGACTATGGATATGACTAGAAAGTATGATCATAAGAATAATTAATGGGCTGTATTATTAAAACCAAACCTCAAACACCTACATTGGGGGGTTATTACTGGAGGTCAGTACGTCCAGGAATCAGTGTGGTTCGTTCACTAATTCTATTAATAATAATCTAATCCTATAATTAATGTTGAATATAATATTATTCATACAAAGAAGAACATGAATATGTGCATAATAATGAATTACAGTAAAACACACATTATGTTGAAAACATTCTGAATGTATCAAATTGCAATGTTATGAGTAAAAGAAATAAGCCTTAGCTGGTAATAGATTCCTTTAGATAACCCTGGCAGTCCTCTTAATCTCCAAGTCTGGTACACCGACGTCAGACACGGTTAACATGGAGAAGACAGCATGAGGAATTCGTCTCTCGAGCTGCAAAATAAATAACTACCAGTAGCAATTGATTTAACTACTCAATACATATTCAAGATTATTGATATCTACAGAGAAATTTCTAATCACCTGTTATTAGGTGTTGTCGTGCCGCGTGACGCGCAATCACCCCGCTATTATTAAACCTGTAAATGATGCATCAAATAAAAGGTACTTAGCTGTGGGCACTGTGTAAGTATTAAGATTGCCGTAATTTCGCATCCCAGGCTCCGGTGAACCTATCCTGGATTGATGCGTTTCAAGTTGGCTGATCACGTGTCGTCAGGAACCAAGTCTAGGGGTCCCTTATTTAACACCAGCACTAGTTGAAGATATTATCTGCAAGGTCGTTCACGCCTCACAGTGGCGGCTTTCATCTGTAGATAGACACACGTGTCCTATTTACTGGACAATGGCGTCTTTTGTGCGTACGTTAAGCGCAGGTATGCCTCTCTTCGGTTCCCTACGTGTACGCGTACCGACTCCCTCACCGAGTGAGCATGGCGTCGCGTCCCTCCCCCCACGCCGAGTCGACGTTCATTACACAAATTATTGGCATGAACATTAATATTTCTCGCATTCGCGCTTGAAACTCTAAAGACTGGACGGGTTTATTATTTAGAGGAACGAAATATTATTATTTAACTATTTAAGAATAGTAAAGATACAAGGGAGAGGAATTAATGTCTCCCCATAGCATTCATTGATGACGTTAACACTATCGCGAGGTAGACGGTATAATTCTAACGCTCTATTCGGCTTTTAGTTAGAGAACAATTCGTCTGCAATCAGTTGTCATACAGAATGCCTTAATTATGGAGAATCGTATTTAATTCTCACACAAATTGTATATAATGTGTTTTACTGTAAAGAAATCTGTCGCAATACTAGCGTTAGATGACGTGAGAATTCTAGCCTAATGCACAGATGAATTATTAGTACAGGAGAATTCTACGAGTTGTTAATTTTACTTACTACAATATTAATATGATTAGTAATAAGTAATGAGAATACAACAATGCTGTATTCGATGTTGGAAATATCCAACATAACTCCGGGGGGGGGGGGTTCCCAGGGTCGCAGTGTACTGTGTTGTACTGACCTATCCCGAAGTGATATTAAGATTAATACATTAGTATGTTAGTATGTTAGTATGTTAGTACACACATAACGAACGTCCCGAATTTATCAAGGACTTACAAGAATTTGAGTCTTGTTATTCACATGTCAACTGAAACATGTTGTTTGTAGCCTACACAATATTTATAAAATTCAACTCTCCCAATTTAAACTAACAGAATCTACGGTGATGCGATATCCTGGGTCATAGTGACGTGTAATGTTTCGTTACGTGATATCACATCGTAGCATCATCACAGTTATCTCAGTGGGATGTGAAAGAAATTCTTCTTCTTCAGAGTTGTAATAGGCTTGCAGTTTCCCTTAGTGGAAACATGCATGAAATAATGAAACATTAAATGATTAAGTTATCGGTAATCAGGAACACTCTAAAGCTCACAATAAACTCAACAACTAGGGTCGCAGTGACATGTAATGGTGTATTACGTAGCTGCTGAATCGTAGGCAAACTCAGAATAAGTTCCTAAGAACTGATAACACTATTGTATGATTGTACAGTAAAGTGTTATTAGTCATTTAAGATCAAGGAGACTATGACACTACAGTAAGGTCACTGCCTAGGGTCGCTGTGACTTGTAACTATTAAGTTACTAGACAATAACATCACGCAGCATCACGATCACCTCAAATTCAAATGAGGAAATTAAATTTAATGTGCACTGCCGTGCAGTAGTCATGCTGACTGATGGTACAACTAATTTGCTAACTAGCTAAATAATAGAAAAATAGAGAACTGAAAAATTTATTCATTAAAATCAAGGAAAATTCTGAGTCGACAGTGAGATTAGTAGCCTAGTCATTCTGACTTATGAGCTAATTAAATGGCAGCTCATAGGCTTGACACTGTAAACTGGTTAGTACGAAATCACCTTTACATGAATTTGAGTTTATTAAATCAGTCTCTATAAGTATAGTCAACTGTAATTAATGGTGAGTACAGATTAAGCTAGTACTCAGTTGACACTACTAAAGTCCCTAAGCCTACCTAAATAAATGGTTTGAATTTCTAACCTACCTAAGTAAGGGACTAAGTTAATTGTGAGCAAAGTGTACTCGAATTAACATGGTGAGCAGTATTAAGCTCATTAACAGGTCGAGTTATATTAAACTCTTGAACATGGTGAGCTACAGTGAGCTCGTCAGCAGTGCTGACAGGATGAGCTACAGTGAGCTCGTCAGCAGTGCTGACAGGGTGAACTACAGTGAGCTCGTTAGCTGGTGCTAACAGGGTGAGTTACAGTGAACTCGTCAACAGTGTTGACATGGTGAGCTACAGTGAGCTCGTTAGCTAGTGCTAACAGGGTGAGTTGCAGTGAACTCGTCAACAGTGTTGACAGGGTGAGCTACATTGAGCTCGTTAGCTAGTGCTAACAGGGTGAGTTACATTGAACTCGGCAACAGTGTTGACAGGGTGAGCTACAGTGAGCTCGTCAGCAGTGCTGACAGGGTGAGTTGCATTGAACTCGTCAACAGTGTTGACAGGGTGAGCTGCAGTGAGCTCGTTAACAGTTAACAGGGTGAGTTCAGTGAACTCGTCAACAGTGTTGACAGGGTGAGATACAGTGATCTCGTTAGCAGTGCTAACAGGGTGAGCTGCAGTGAGCTCGTTAACCGTTAACAGGTTGAGTTCAGTGAACTCGAATTAACGAGGTGGAGTTTTGTAATTCAGTTATCATGGCGAGCAATATTAAGCTCGTGTGCATGGTGAACGAGCACTCATATTATTACGTTAATTCTAAGGTGAGCTATGTTAAGCTCATGAAGCATGTTAATTAACAATGCTAATGTTTAACGGTAATGCATTAAACATATTAGTTCTCTGGAAATTCACTTACCTATTAGTAAGTGTGCAAGTTTGTTCGTGTTGCGCTCCTACACTAAATAAGCAGAAACGAAAGAAAAACAACTCAAACAATTAATGCAAGTATTTATCACTAACTCTTAGTGCAGAAAACATGGTATTAAGGTTTTCTTGGCAAACCTTTAAGCGCAAGTATAGTGGACCAGTGGTCCTAGTGAATGTTATCAATAAATTCAGAAAATGCCTGTGGCATTAAGTGCTAGATTCTCTAGCCTAACATTATTAATTCCTAGGGAGTGCTAGATTCTCTAGCCTAACATTACAATTTAACTAGGAAGACTGAGTGTGGTCAATTACTACTTGTCGAGAATAATTCTAGGTCTGCAGTGAATTCAATGGTTTGGTCGCTGTGACTTGTACTTGTTTGAGTACGGACCCTTGGTTTTCACTGAGAGCTATGAAACATCTCGGCGAGTATCAATTGTACTACATTCAATCTGAGTTTATTACTCAGCTGTGTTTCTCCTTTTAGCTTGTTGCTGGAGAATTGACTTACTGCTGACTAATTTATTATTGGCAGGCTTAGGCTTGTTCACATTCAGAACTTTACCAGTAAGTAAGTAGCCTCCTGCAGATTGGAGCATATTCATTCCCAATCGTTTAACATGTCCAGTTATGAACTGGTAATAGTAGTCGGCTCCTACTAGTACATCTACATTGTTAAGGCGGTCAGACGTTAATTTGTTGTCGGCCAAATTAATTTCACGTTCCTGCAGGAAGTGGGCTGTGTACCCCAGACCCTTAATATTTAAGTCTAAAGGTATTTGATCTACAACAATAGCTTGGACAGCCTTGGCTTGACTACCTAGTCGTACAAGCGGTTGAACTACTGTGTATTTATGGGTTCCTCGATTTATCATGAACCCTGACAAGTTTAATTTTACTTGTCCTATTGGTTGTAAATTAAGCGCCTCTGCTGCCCTTTGAGTAATGAAAGTTCTCTGGGAACCTTGATCAAATAGTCCACGTATGGTGATCTTGGCTCCTCTGTTCTTCACTTGAAGTTGGGCAGTAGGCAAAGCAGCATCCACTTGAGATGCTTGTGAAGTTACGTTGTACACATCTCGCACCTTGCAGCACTGTACTTGTGTAGATTCTCTACGTCCTATTCTAGGATTGACATAATTAGCCCTAACTAATTTGCACAGTGCAGCATGATGCTTGCCCCTTCTACACCTATTGCAGGTGTTCAGTGGGGTGTCACAGCTGTTAACATTATGTGGTTTGAGACACCTAGTACATTTATGTAACTGTTTGAGTCGTCTGACTCTTGTGTCTCTATTAGGATAATTAGTACATTTGTACAGAGAATGTTTTTGATTGCAAAACAAGCACATTCCCCATCCTACTGTTCGTTTAGGTGTTACCGGTTTAGGTAAAACAGTATTTGCAGGTGGTGATGGTTTTGCTGCTTGCATTTGTTTGTTATTTATTCTCTTGTGAGTACTTGGTGTACTCTGGGGAACCATTAACAAGCTCTTGGGAGTGCTCTTTGGACTATTAAGTCTCTTAGGAGCACCTGTGGGACTCTTAGGCCTCACTGATGAATCAGTGTTTGACTGATTCTGGTTACATTGATTATTAGCACCTTGGTTACCTAGTGACAGTGTCACTTTAGGAGTTTCAGGCAAGGAAACTGATGTAGGTACAGTTTTGGTGCATTCAGATTTAGTATTAATTGCTTGGTCTGCTGTATGATTGCTCATATTACGCAAACCTGTAAATATATCCTGCATTGACAGGGTATTACCATTCTGGCATACATATAATTTATTAAGTGTGTCACCAGACAATTTTCTCTGGATGATAATTTTAGTCATCCACTCAGTAGTTGGGTGATCCACCTCTTTACTGAAAGAATTTATCAGTGACTCAAGCTGAAAACTAAAAGCTTGTAAAGAGTCATCTGATTGCTCTGGTGAAGATAAATTTAATAATTGGTGTACAAGGTTTATAATAGTCTTCTCATTGTTAGCACTTGCTTTAGAAGGCTGTTGTGAGCAATTGTGACCATTACTTGTGTTGCTTAAGGCTTCTTGCTTAGCCTCAGCTTTGATTACAGCTTCGACTGTTGCCGCAGCATTAGCTTTATCATTTTCTGGTTCAGATTCACTGATCATTGCAGCTTCACTTGTTTCATCTGCAGCTTCACTTGTTTCTCTGGGTTCTGGTGATAAGTTAGTTAATTCAGTAGCATTATGTATTGAACTTATAGAATCCAGGGAACATTGAGAAGAGTGGTCTGAAATTTGATCAGACTCTGTAAACAAATCATCACATGAAGCTGTATTAGATGAGAGGTTAGAAAATGAAGGTTGATCTTCAGTTGTTGATCCTGTATAGTGATCAGTATTGATTAGAGGATTCTCCTCGTCTTGATTTAGCTCAAGTATTTCATCTGAGCTGAGTGTTAACTTGGATACAGGTCTATTAATGATCTGATCCACCCACTCGGGAATATCTTGCTTCGCAAGCACCTCCTTATATCGGTCTAAACTGGTTTGAACAGAATGTTCATAGTTATCGAGATCAGATTCTGTTAGACTTAAGTGGTCTGAGACAGTATGACCGGCTTGGAGTAAATTCCTGTGGGTCTCGATTACAGTCTTGATGTAGTCATATTTTTGGCTGGCGATCCTTATGGAACTTGCTAGTCTATAGACGTCACCTGGGTCGGTTTCGACACAGAAATGACATTTCATAAGCAGTTTTCCTAAAGGACCTTGAAGAGCTCTCAAGAATCTTGCGTTCCTTTCTAAAGGATCCATTCTTGTGGTAAATTGAGCCTGATAGGGCTTATGTAGCTAGTGGTATAGCTATGGTCTGCTCCTTGATGCAGAGCAGGTATAATTATTGACAGCCTGATAGGGCTTATATAGCTAGTGGTATAGCTATGGTGTCTGCTCCTTGATGTAGAGCAGGTATAAGTGTTGACAGCCTAATATTCTTGAGGCTGGTTGCAATTTACCTCATTTAGAGGTTAGCTACCTACCTAATAATAAGCAACTTAGATTTGAGTGGTACCTTGGTCTCACTACAGGTGTTCCTCAGCTTAGCTCTTCTAAATCAGCTTCGGATGGGTAGTGGACTTACAGTAACACTCAAAGACATACATAGAAATATGCAATAAAATAATTACACAATAAATGGTTAATCCCACCCTTGATAGGGTCAGCACAAAAGAATAATATATATGTTACTAACTAGCTCAAGCCTAGTCGTAAGAATTTCTACTTGAGAAACTACAACTATATTTAGTCTGTGCTTGTGCCAGATTCAACACAATCACAGCCTAAATTGCTACCTACCTAAGGTTGGCAAAGATTATATTATGGTGCAGTAATGTGCAAATAATTGTGCTGTGTTTTTGGGTTTTTTGTATTTTATATAATATACACTTGTGTAATTATGTGTATAAGAAATTAAATGAACACAAAGGAATTAATTGTGTTTGGCAAGTATTCTACTGCCGTAAATATTATCTAACTCCTGAATGTACTCCTAATTGTGGAATAAAATATTATCAGGGTTAGTAATGATTAACTAGTATGAGATCAGTAATTTATATTAGTATACTGGATCCCTAAATGTTAATGATCCACTGACTTGAGTGAATCAGTAATTATAACATGGATTCAGGCTATAATGGACAGTCTGCTGACAGCCACATTGAAACATTGGTATAGCCTAAATGGTTAACACTTAATTGGTGTTAGTGATTAATATAAGGTTATGAGCTGTTGCTCTTGGTGACCTAAGGGTTCTACTTCAGTATGAAGTGTAGGTCTAAATGTTGTGGGTAATTAGTTATGACCCACTAAAGCTATGTATAAGGTAGCTGTTAGTGTGATCTAGGTTAACTGATGTGTTACACTGTTAGTTGACACAATTAATTAAATAGTTAGTCTAGCTTCTATCACACAAGGATTAGTTATTAATGGTTAATATTTTAATTATAGATTTAATGCGTATCCGGTTCGAAAAGGACCATATTGAGGGATATTTGGGTTTGATTCTGATTAATTAATAATTAAAGTAGTAAATTAAGTTACGAAGGACCACCCGCTTTTAAAGTAAAGAGGGAAACTGAGAATTTCAGATCATTAGATAAATTTCTAGAGAAAACCAGTGACTATGGATATGACTAGAAAGTATGATCATAAGAATAATTAATGGGCTGTATTATTAAAACCAAACCTCAAACACCTACATTGGGGGGTTATTACTGGAGGTCAGTACGTCCAGGAATCAGTGTGGTTCGTTCACTAATTCTATTAATAATAATCTAATCCTATAATTAATGTTGAATATAATATTATTCATACAAAGAAGAACATGAATATGTGCATAATAATGAATTACAGTAAATCACACATTATGTTGAAAACATTCTGAATGTATCAAATTGCAATGTTATGAGTAAAAGAAATAAGCCTTAGCTGGTAATAGATTCCTTTAGATAACCCTGGCAGTCCTCTTAATCTCCAAGTCTGGTACACCGACGTCAGACACGGTTAACATGGAGAAGACAGCATGAGGAATTCGTCTCTCGAGCTGCAAAATAAATAACTACCAATAGCAATTGATTTAACTACTCAATACATATTCAAGATTATTGATATCTACAGAGAAATTTCTAATCACCTGTTATTAGGTGTTGTCGTGCCGCGTGACGCGCAATCACCCCGCTATTATTAAACCTGTAAATGATGCATCAAATAAAAGGTACTTAGCTGTGGGCACTGTGTAAGTATTAAGATTGCCGTAATTTCGCATCCCAGGCTCCGGTGAACCTATCCTGGATTGATGCGTTTCAAGTTGGCTGATCACGTGTCGTCAGGAACCAAGTCTAGGGGTCCCTTATTTAACACCAGCACTAGTTGAAGATATTATCTGCAAGGTCGTTCACGCCTCACAGTGGCGGCGTTCATCTGTAGATAGACACACGTGTCCTATTTACTGGACAATGGCGTCTTTTGTGCGTACGTTAAGCGCAGGTATGCCTCTCTTCGGTTCCCCACGTGTACGCGTACCGACTCCCTCACCGAGTGAGCATGGGTCGCGTCCCTCCCCCCACGCCGAGTCGACGTTCATTACACAAATTATTGGCATGAACATTAATATTTCTCGCATTCGCGCTTGAAACTCTAAAGACTGGACGGGTTTATTATTTAGAGGAACGAAATATTATTATTTAACTATTTAAGAATAGTAAAGATACAAGGGAGAGGAATTAATGTCTCCCCATAGCATTCATTGATGACGTTAACACTATCGCGAGGTAGACGGTATAATTCTAACGCTCTATTCGGCTTTTAGTTAGAGAACAATTCGTCTGCAATCAGTTGTCATACAGAATGCCTTAATTATGGAGAATCGTATTTAATTCTCACACAAATTGTATATAATGTGTTTTACTGTAAAGAAATCTGACGCAATACTAGCGTTAGATGACGTGAGAATTCTAGCCTAATGCACAGATGAATTATTAGTACAGGAGAATTCTACGAGTTGTTAATTTTACTTACTACAATATTAATATGATTAGTAATAAGTAATGAGAATACAACAATGCTGTATTCGATGTTGGAAATATCCAACAGAGGGAGTGAGGAGTGGGGGAAGTTTAGGGTACGTTTGCCACCTGGTCAAAACGTTTTGTGCTACTGGTAGACATATCTTGAAGGTAGCATCTTAGTGTTGTATATATATAAGTAACTCTACGTAGGGAAGAGCAGGCTCAATCTCTCTTGAAAGAGATTACCATCACAGTATGCAGGCATTGATGACGCTGACCATTCCTGCTGCTGTATAAAGCTGAAGTTTGATGATACTTGCAGACCCCTCCGTGGGCGGTACTATGGACCCTAGCAATCTATTTCTGACAGGGAAGCCAACGCAATACTCCCTTACCTCTTCTTCTGGCTTGCCCTGCCAGAAGAAGGTAAAATCCTTCTCCCGAATGTTGCCGGTTGTGGGCAGACGTGTCTGGTACAGGGCGACTACGTCCATCTGGATCCCGAGGAGTTCATTGTTGATCACAACTGTCTTGCGGGCGTCGTTCACTTCCAGCAGATCTTCCGAGAGACCCGGTGTCATGGTCCTAACATTCCACAGTACTAGGACTAGGTGAAGCACTAGGTGTTACAATAATGCAGTAGATGCAGTAAATGTCGAATAGAAGGTGTGGCATGTTTCAAAACAAGGTGTGGCAGTAAGTGTTTGAATAACAGGAAGGTGTGGCAGTGTTACAATACAAGGTGTTGCAGTAAGTTTCACGATATTAAGTGTTACATTAAGTATGGCAATACAAGGTGCGGCAGTAAGTTTTACAATACAAGGTATTGCAATATTACAATACAAGGACTGACTGTGTTACAATATAAGATATGACAGAAAGAGTTATGATAAGGGTAGAGCAGTGTTACAATACAAGGATTGGCAGAAATTGTTACAGTACAAGGTGTGATAGTGTTTCAATATAAGGTTTGACAGTAAGTGTTACAATACAAGATGTTACGAAACAAGGTGTGTGGCTGAAAGTGTAACAATTTAATCTGGTGAAGTAAGTGTTACAATACAAGGTGTGACAGTATGTATTACAGTAAATGTTGGCAGTTAGTTTTACAAAACAAGGTCTGGCAGTCACTGATACAACAAAGGATTTGCAGTAAATGTTACAATAAAAATTGACAGTAACTGTTGCATCACAAGACGTGGCATTATACACAAGGTGTTACATTACAAGCAGTGACAGAAAGTATTGTGACATTGTATTGTGTTACAATACAAGATGTGGCAGTAAGCGTTATAATGCAAGGTGAGGTAATATGTTTAAATTCAAGATATGGTAGAAAGTACTAGAATACAAGGTGTGGCAGTGTTACATTTCAAAGTGTGGCAGTGAATGTTACAAAATAAGCTGTGGCAGCAAGTGTTACAATATAAGATGAGGCAGTTTTAAAATATAAGGCGTTGCACTAAGTGTTACAATATAAAGTGTAGCAGTAAAGTGTTCCAACACAAGATATGGAAGTAAGTTTTAAATCTCATGTTTGTGGCAGTAGGTGTTTCAATACAAAGCATTGCAGTGGTACAATACAAGGTGTGGCAGTAAGTGAAATAATAGAAGGTGTGGCTGTGTAACATTACAAGGTGTGACAATAAGTTTAACAATACATGGTATGGCAAGAAGTGTTACAACACAAGGTGTGGCAGGAGGTTGAACAATATAAGGTGTGGCAGAGTAACAACACAAGGTGTGGCAATAAGTGTTACAGTACAAGGTATGGCAATAAGTGTTTGAATATAAGGTGCCTCAGTAAGTGTTACAATATAGTAGTAGTAGGTATCCTTCAGTCTCGGGACACTATGGAGTTGCGCCCTAGTTGTCAATCCTGGTGCAGCGTCTGGTGTGACTGATGAGGCCAATCCGAGAGTGGCAGTCCATCCCATACCGAGCACAAACGAAGTCCGATTCTGGTCTGTCTTCCTGGCTACCGACTTTCCTTCTCTGTCTCTTTGCCTCCGATTCCTTGGCAAGTGACTCCTCGAACTTGGAGAGACCTCTTTGAACAGACTGCCTCCAGGCTGAAGGTTCTGCAGCCAGTGTCTCTCATATAGCAAGATCGACGTCCATGGCTTTCAGGTCCCTCTTGCATACGTCTTTGTACCGTAGCTGGGACTTGCCTGCTGGACGCTTTCCCTGCCTCAGCTCTCCGTACAGGAGATCCTTAGGGGATCCTACCATCGCCGATTCGCACAACGTGCCCGAGCCAACGCATTCGTCACTGTTTCAGCATTGTGTACATGCTGGTGATTCTTGCTCTCCCCAAGACGGTGTTGTTTGTCACCTTGTCCTGCCAGGTGATGTCCAAGATGTGTCGAAGGCAGCGCATGTGGTAGGCATTCAGCTGTCTTTCCTGACGGGCGCGGAGTGTCCAAGACTCACTGCCATAAAGGAGAGTGCTCAAGACACAGGCTCTGTAAACCTGAATCTTAGTATACTCAGTTAGCCTACTGTTGGCCCACACTCTCTTTGTCAGTCTGGACATGGTAGTAGATGCCGTACCGATGCGTTTGTTTAGCTCCATATCAAGAGAGAGGGAGTCAGAGATTGTGGAGTCCAGGTACACGAAGTCGTGAACGACTTCCAGTTTGGAATCGGAGATGCCGATGTCAGGTGGGGAGTCCACTCCTTGTCCCATGACTTGTGTTTTCTTCAGACTAATGGTGAGTCCGAAAGCCTGAGAGGCCTCGCTGCAGTGGGTTATGAGCCGTTGGAGGTCTTCGGCTGAGTAGGCAGTGACTGCTGCGTCGTCGGCAAAAAGGAAGTCGCGCAGACACCTAAGCCGAACCTTCATCTTGGCTCTCAGCCTGGCGAGGTTGAAGAGCTTTCCATCCGACCTGGTCCGGAGGTAAATGCCTTCCGTGACAGATCCGAAGGCGTGCCGCAGCATAACTGCGAAGAAAATCCCGAATAGGGTTGGAGCCAGTATGCAGCCTTGCTTTACTCCACTTCGGATGTCAAAGGCGTCTGATGTTAGGCCATCAAAGACCACGGTGCCCCTCATGTTCTCATGGAAAGATCTGATGATGCTGAGAAGCCTGGGCGGGCATCTAATCTTGGGGAGGATCTTGAACAGGCCAATCTGCTGACGAGGTCGAAGGCCTTCGTCTGATCTATGAAGGCTACGAAGAGTGGCTGCTTCTGTTCCCTGCATTCTCCTGCAGTTGTCTGAGGGAAAAGACCATGTCGATGGTGGATCTGTCAGCTCTGAATCCGCATTATGATTCTGGATAGACTCTCTCTGCAAGTACTTGGAGCCTCTTCAATGCGACTCGAGCAAACAGTTTTCCGACAATACTGAGGAGGGAGATTCCACGGTAGTTCTTGCAGTCGCTCCTGTCACCTTTATTCTTATACAGCGTGACGATGTTGGCATCCCTCATGTCCTGTGGCACCTCTCTTTCTTCCCAGCAGAGGCAGAGAATTTCATGTAGCTCCATGAGCAGGCTACCTCTGCAGCACTTAAGGTCTCAGCAGGAATGCCATCTTTGCCAGGAGCTTTACCAGAAGCAATGGAGTCTAGGGCATCGCTGAGTTCTTCCAGGGTCGGTTCGCTGTCGAGCTCCATTAACACAGGCAGACACTCAATGGCGCTCAGGGCGTCTTCGGTGACTACATTGTCCCGGGCGTATAGCTCAGAGTAGTGCTCGACCCAGCGCTTCAGCTGCAGTGTCTGGTCCTGAATCACCTCGACAGTGGCAGATTTCAGAGGAGCGGTCTTCCTCTGGATTGGGCCGAGGGCCTGCTTGATGCCGTTATACATTCCCTTTACATTGCCTGTATCCGCTGCAGTCTGTATCTAGGAGCAGAGCTGGAGCCAATAGTTGTTGGCACATCGCCTGGCGCTCTGCTGCACTTTGCAGCGGACGGCCCGAAGGATCTGTAAGTTGCGCTGACTTGGGCAGGCTTTGTAGGCTGCCAAGGCGTTTCTCTTCTCTTCGATGACAGGTGTCATCTCTTCCAAGTGAGCCTCGAACCAGTCTGCCGACCTGCTGGTCTTCTTGCCAAAGGTGGAAATGGCAGCGTTGAACACAGCGTCTCTGAAGTGCTCCCATCTTTTACAGGCAGTGACCCCGGCTGGGCCAGGGAGAGCTTCCCCGAGCATGCGTGCAAAATCTTCCACCTTGTCCTGGTTGCAGGTCTTGGTGGTGTCGATGCGAGGTCTGCCCGCCTTTTTCGAGTGATGAATCTTTTTTGGTTGCATCTTGACCCTGCTGCATACCAGGGAGTGGTCGGTGTCACAGACAGCACTCTGGTTGCTACGCGTAATCTTGACGCTGGGTAGACTTGCACGCCTGGTAAGAATCAGGTCAAGCTGGTGC
Source organism: Procambarus clarkii (assembly GCF_040958095.1). Lineage (NCBI taxonomy): Eukaryota > Metazoa > Arthropoda > Malacostraca > Decapoda > Cambaridae > Procambarus > Procambarus clarkii. The sequence goes on along the minus strand of NW_027189158.1, from coordinate 1,901,065 downwards.
CAGTGCTTGGAACTGGGGTGTCTCTAAGATACTCGGTGTTGAGGCTTTGTGCCGAAGAACGTGTTGGTGACACAAAGACCATGAAGGCAGCAGAGTTCTAGCAGACGTTGCCCGGTCTCATTCATCCTCCCTATGCCGATTTGACCCAGACAAGTTGGCCAAATGTTGTGCTCGGCACCCACTCTGGCGTTGAAGTCGCCGAGGATGAACAGTGGCTCCTTTACAGGGATTCTCGCTATGGCTCTGTTGAGGTCATCGTAGAATTTTTCCTTTGCCTCTGCTGGAGAAGTCAGGGTTGGAGCATATGCACTAATTACATTGACTGGTCCTGTTTGGGAGTGCAGTTGCAGAGACAGAATTCGTTCGGTTTCCCCCTTTGGTGGCATAATATGTCCCAACAGTGCATTCCTGACGGAAAATCCCACACCATGTTCTCTGGTCTCATCAGGTGGTTTTCCTTGCCAGAAGAAAGAGAAGGTCCTCTCTCTCACAGATCCTGATCCAGGGAGCCTGGTCTCTTGGAAAGCAACAATATCCATCTGCAGTTTGCTCAGCTCCCTATCGATGATTGCTGTTTTTTGGGCGTCATTGATTTATTGCAGGTCGTCAGACAAACCTGGTGTTAGTGTCCTGACGTTCCATGTGCCCAGCTTTAGGGCAGTTGATATTTTCTTCTTAGGTTTGGTATTGTTTGGTGCAAAGTTGTCAGGCCGCTTGTCGGTTTTCACCCTAAACCCCACGCACCCAGTGAGGTTAACGGACCGTGTCGAGGCAACACCTTATTGGCTGGGGTTTGCCCAGCTTGAGGCGGGTAGTAGCTGCCCAGTGGGGCGCGATGACCCCTTCCACTGTCGGAAGCAACCCCTGGCGTCACACTCTTCGCCAATCGAGCAGAAGACTTAAAACCCGTAGACTGTCGCTTCCCGTGTTGGTTCGACGCTGTGAGGCGAAGCTAGAGTGCCCTCTCCAGGGCGCAAAGCCTGGGTAGGTAGATATGGAGGAGAAGCTGCTACCCATGCAGCAGGTTCCCCTCTCCACGTTGCTGAAATTATCCAATAGAAAGGCAAATGCCAATACACATGGTTCCAGCAACGTCGCAGGAGCTGCCAGAACGAGGTCGACGTCAACAACGAACTGCCTTAGGGGCTCCAACTCCGGATTTTTCCTCGAGGTTGACTCCTGAAGCCTATCCCAAAAATGGGGTATGGCCGCAAGGCAGCGGAGGTTTAAAATCAGGGTTTTCCTTTCCCTAGATGGGCTGCCTTCTTAGGCAATCGAGTCCCATCTACCCGGAGCAGCTGGTTTTAAGGCGCCAGAGGCCCCCCTCGCCCCTTCTCCTGTCGGTAAAAAGCAGTACCGACGGACTTAGACTAAGCCACCCGTGCAGGCCAGGAGTTGGACTTGGTTTTCAAAGGCAATTTGAGATGCATGCCGTATAGGAGCATTTTAAAGGTCATGGGGAGCTCGTCCCCCCATTACCACCCTCTGGCTATGACAACCCCTTGGAACCACACCGTGTACAATATAAGGCCTTGCACTAAGTGTTACAATATAAGGTGTAGAAGTAAGTTTTCTAATACAAAGTCTGACAGGAAGTGTTACATTACAAAGTGTGGCAGTAATACAATATCAAGTAAGGATTGGCGATATTAAAGCCATCTACGGACCTTCACTCCAACTCCAAGGCATTAAGTGAGACGAAGACAACGCCATCTATTGGTGGAAGTGTTGCGTTTGAGAAAGGCTCCTGTTTCATACCTCAGTTAGGAGGTGAGGTCAATGATGATGTCCACTGGTGAGTGACGTAATGATATCAACGCCGTCTAGATTGTGCATCCGATTACATTTCACTGTTCCACGGTGAGAGGTTACCATCCAATATTCTCCTTGTATACTCTCTGTCAGGCTAATGACTTTTATGTCCACAGAGGTGACGTGAACCGGATACCAGCTCTAGGAGGCCGCAACAGGCAGTGTAACAACACAAGGTGTGGCAGGAAGTGTTACAACACAAGGTGTGGCAGGAAGTGTTACAACACAATACGTGTGCCAATGATACAGTACACGGTGTGGACAGTGTTACAATACAATGTGAGGAAGTGCTTCAATACAATTAAGGTTAGTAGTACCTCCTCAAGGTGTGGCAGTGCTACAATACAAGGTGAAACAGTGTTTCAAGCAAGGTGTGGCAGTAAGTGTAACAATAAAAAGAGTGACAGTAAACATTATAATAAAAGATCTGGCAGTTAGAATTACAAAACAAGGTGAGGCAGTCATTGTTATAATAAAGGTGTGGCAGTAAGTGTTACAATAAAAGATGTGGCAATAAGTGTAAAAATACAAAATGTGGCAGTAAGTGTAAAAATACAAGATGTGGCAATAAGTGTAAAAAACAAGGTGTGGCAGTATTTCAATTCAAGGTGGCAGTGGTACAATACAAGTTATAGCAGTGTTACAATGCAAGGTTTGTCAGTAAATATTACAATACAAGGCATTTATTTATTGATATATATATATATATATATATATATATATATATATATATATATATATATATATATATATATATATATATATATATATATATATATATATATATATATATATATTATATATATTATATATAATGTATATATACATATATTAAATATATATATATATATATATATATATATATATATATATATATATATAATATATAATGTATATATACATATATTAAATATATATATATATATATATATATATATATATATATATATAATATATATATAATATATATAATGTATATATATATAATATATATAATATATATAATGTATATATATATAATGTATATATATATAATGTATATAATATATATAATGTATATATATATAATGTATATATATAATGTATATATATATATATATATATATATATATATATATATATATATATATATATATATATATATATATATATATATATATATATATACAAGAAGGTACATTGGGATTGTGAGGATACATAGCATAATAATTACATTCTTGTAAAGCCACTAGTACACGCAGCGTTTCGGGCAGGTTCTTAAACTAAGAGAATTTTAAGTAGGTAAATACGTGCAAAATTTATAAAAATGATAAGTTACATAGCAAGAAAAAAATAAAAGATGAGAGAAAATTGTAGGTATATTAGAGTACATAGGTAGCTCAGATTGATTGCGATGACAGCTTGAATGGTAGTTTAACAAAAATTAGTAGGCAAGCCATACAGCATATGGCTAGCACATAAAAGAAGACAGCAATGAACACAATGATAAAGTTGTTTGGATTAAGTACATAAAGATTGGGAGATTGGATAACACTAGATACAAAGCAAATTTAAAGCACAGTGTAGGAAACTACGAAGATGAAATTAGATATTTTTTTTTTTTTTGAATGAGGCAAAAGTTTGACAGCTTTTCAATTCACTAGGGAGTGAGTTCCAAAGATTAAGTCCCTTAATTTGCATAGAGTGTTTACGTAGATTAAGTTTGACCCTTGGATATCAAAGAGATATTTATTTCCGGTGTGGTGGTAATGGGTCCTATTACATCTGTCCAGGGAGAGTTTCAGAGCATGGTTTGCATTTAAGAACAGGGTTTTGTAAATGTAGTTGATACAAGAGAATGTGTGGAGGGATGTAATATTTAACAAGTTAAGGGATTTAAACAAGGGAGCCGAGTGTTGTCTGAAAGCAGAATTTGTTATTATTCTGATAGCAGATTTTTGCTGGGTGATGATGGGCTTAAGGTGGTTTGCAGTGGTAGACCCCATGCACAGATACCATAATTAAGATAGGGATAGATTAGTGCATAATATAGTGAGAGTAGAGTTAGGAACATAATATTTGATTTTGGAGAGTATACCAACTGTTTTAGAGGCTTTCTTAGTTATGTGTTGAATGTGGGTGCTGAAGTTGAGTCTCTTGTCTAGGAATAGGCCAAGAAACTTTCCATCATTTTTATTACTGATGTTATTAATGTTGTCTATCTGTAGCTGAATTACATTCGATGATTTGCTTCCAAATAAGATGTAGTAGGTCTTTTCTATGTTTAGTTTGTTAGTTGACATCCATAAGTGGACTTTTTTCATTCATTATTCACAACATTATTTAGTGTATGTGGGTTGGGGTCTGAATAGATGAGGGAAGTATTATCAGCAAACAATATATGTTTAAGAATATTAGAGACATTAGGCAGATCATTGATATATATAAGAAATAGAAGAGGTCCCAAGATGCTGCCCTGTGGCACTCCAACGGTTATTGGTAGAGTGGAAGAGGTTGTATCATTGATGGTTACACACTGGTGTCTGTCACTAAGATAGGATCGGATATAGTCCAGGGCAAGGCCTCGGATTCCATAATGCTGGAGTTTAAGTAGGAGGTAGTTGTGATTAACAGTATCAAAGGCTTTTTTTAGGTCAATGAAGAGTCCAATCGGAAACTCATTTTTGTCAAGGGCTGAGTAGATTACGTCAAGGAGACTAATGATTGCATCATTGGTGCTCTTTTGGGACCGGAAGCCAAACTGGCAGGGGCTGAGTATATCGAATTTTAGGAGGTAGGAATAGAGCTGTTTGTAGATAATTTGTTCAAATATTTTTGATAGAATGGGTAGATTTGATATTGGTTTTTAATTGTTTATGTCTGCCAGATTGCCTCCTTTTATGGACTGGCGTTACTCTTGCTTTTTTAAGGATATGAGGGAAGGTATGACACTCTATGGATTTGTTGAACAGTATAGCTATGGGTGGCGCAAGGGCATGGGAGGTGCTCTTGTATACAATGGACGGAATTTCACTGGTGTTCCCTGCCTTGGTTTTTAGTGAGTGTATGATGGACACAACATCTGCCGGGCTGACTGGTGAAAGGAGAAGAGAGTTTGGATATCTGCCTGAGAGATATGTGGTAATATGTGTCTGAGTCTGTGGGATTTTTCTGGCAAGATTAGCATCAACCGATGAAAAGAAGCTATTAAATTCATTTGCCATTTCTAAATCAGTTGACGGTGTATAACCATCCTTATAGAGTTTTATTTGGTTATGTGAGTATTGTTTAGTTCCTAGGATACTAGAGATAGTTTTCCATGTGCTTTTTATGTTGCCTTTTGCTTCATTGAATCTATTCACATAATATGAAAGTTTTGCCTTTCTTATGATACTGGTAAGCATTGATGAGCACCTTTTAACTACTTCCTTTGTAACTAGGTCAATCCTAAGTTTCTTTTCATATTCATGTCTCTTGTTGCTTGAGTTGAGAATACCACTTGTGAGCCATGGATTGTTTAATCTTTTGTCAATTACTTGCTTGGTAAGAAGGGAACAATGAAGGTTGCAACGGCTTAGAGTTTTGGAGAGGAAGAGGTTAGCTAATGAATTTATATCCTGAAAATTATTGAATTCAGAATCCCAGTTAATATTGTGAAGTGCATTTGTAAGATTGCCTAAAGCTGATTCACTGTGTAACCTGAATGTAAGTTTCTTGCTTTTTGGTGGTGTTATATCCATGTTTGCTATGAGAAAGGTAGGATAGTGGTCAGTTGTTCTGTCGTAGATTGTACCACATACAAGGGGAGCTGATATGTTAGTCCATATGTGATCCAAGGTAGTGGCTGATGTTTGAGTGACTCGGGTAGGTTTGGTGATTGTGGGGATTAGCATACAGAAGTTCATGCTGTTAAAGAAATAGTCAACTTGAGAGCAATTTTGTTGACCAAGGTCAATATTGAAGTGTCCTCCCAGAATGAATGGTTTTTTGTTGAGATTGTTGTTTATAATAAGATTCCTTAGGTTATCTGAGAATGAAGCTATGTTAGTATTGGGAAATGTATTGATGGTTCCAATAGTCAAGGAGGATTTAAGGGATTTAATTGTAAACTGAGCAAAAGTATATTCACAGTAGTCATCTCTATCACAAATTACACTGTTGCAGATAAATGTATCTCGGTAATATAGCTGAGCCGCCACCTTTTTTTATTAGGCCTACAGTTGTGAATGGCTTTATATCCAGCTAAGGAGTAGAGTTGGATATAGTCTTTACTTAGCCAAGTTTCTGTTAAAATAATGAACGATAAATTATAAGCATGGCAGTAAGTGTTACAATACACGTTGTAGCAGTAAATATTTCAATTCACAGTATGGCTGTGTTAGAATACCACCTGTAGCATTAAGTTTTACAATATAAGGTGTGGCCGTACTTCAATACAAGGTGTGGAAGTATTTCAATACATGGTGTTGCTAGTATTACAATACAAGGTGTTGCAGTAAGCGTTGCAATACATTTGTAGCAGTTAGTGTTTCAATACAAGGTGTGGCAGTAAGTGTTATTATACAAAGTGGACAATAAGTGATACAAGGTGTGGCAGTGCTTTAAAGTGTGGCAATGTTACAATACAAGCTGTGGCAGTATGTGTTATAATACAAGGTGTAAGCAGTAAGTGTAACAATATAACGTGTGGAAGTAATTTATTAAAATACAAGGTAAAAGAGTAAATATTACAATAAAAGGTGTGTCAGTAAGGTTTACAAAACAAGGTATGGCCGTCAGTGTTACAATGAAAGGTGTTGCTGTAATTGTTACAATACAAGATGTGGTAGGGTTACATTACAAGGGGTGGCAGTGTTTCAATGCAAGGTGTGGTAGTAACTATTACAATACATGATGTGGCAGTGTTACAATACAAGGTGTTTCAGTAAGTGTTACAACACAAGATGTGGCTGTAAGTTTTAAAACACAAGGTGTGTCAGTATGGGTAACAGTACAAGGTGTGGCATGAAGTGTTACAATACAAAGTGTAGTGGTAAGATTTACAATGCAAGGTGTGGCAGTGTTACAACACAAGGTGTGGCAGTGTTAGAATACAAGGTGATGCAGTAAATGTTACAATACAAAGTTCGGCAGCATTACATTACAAGGTTTGATAGTAAGTGTTTAAATACAAGATATATTCAACTTTATTGTTTGTTGGTTGGAGTGTTGGAGATGGCTCTTACTTGGGACTTAAGAGATCACACTAGATAGCTTCACAGGACTTTATTGAGAGGAGATAATAATATAGGTCCAGCACAACCTAGGTTCTACGTACTCTAGTCCTGGCTAAGTACTGGTGCCGTCCACTTGAGCAGGAACCCACCAGCTCTATGGTGTGTGACGTCAGAGACCTACCGCCTCTGTGATTGGTTACACTCCAACCTAAAATTTGAAAACTGACACCTCTCGGACACACTACCAAGTGGACGTCCCTTGTCGACAAATCTCTGGCTATCTAATACATAGATTCTGAAGGACCTCGGTGGCTTGCTTAATATCTTACAATGTAAAAGACCAAATAACACAGTAAATGACAGGACAGGTGTGCGTTTATACTGAGACAGTTTGGCATGTTCACATAAAACTTATAACATAGTCTTACTCAGTGAAACATCTTGTGACAAAAGGTGATGGTAACAATGCTCAATTAGAACAAGAGCATGAAGAAAATATGCATGTCTAATCATCAGGTATGAACAATACATACTCAGAAAGTATTGTGTCCAAAAAATTATCCACATCTTGTGTCAATGACATGTGTATGGACATAATACAAGACACTCATCTGAAACTAAATGGATCACGAGCATGACCTAACAACTACAATGAATTAATATTTCAAGAAAGAAAACAAATATGTACACTACAAAATATTTACAAGGACTGGACCGAGAAGGCTAACATCTTGGTGAAAGCAGTCAGTCAGTCAACTCTGGGGTGACAGGAGCTATTCCTTGTCAGGAATCCAAAGCCTTAATGTGGTGGCTAGAACACTAAGAAAACTCTTGAAGACATGAACTGTAACAATACAAATGGCACAGTAGACTTCACACTGGCATATGATTAAGAAACAAAACAAAGTTGAAAAAATAAATACATTGCAAAAGTAAATGCTTTTCACGACATTAATAGGACACGAGGTCGAAGTACTGGGAAGTAAGGCAATAAACAAGAGAACGCCTTCGTCCAGGAGACTATAGTTTTCTGGTTTGGCGAAACTAAAACGGAACGATGACTGCACTTAATTACACATTCTGCTAATGTTAACACCTAGTTCAAGAGCACTATACAACTCTGGCTCTGACTGAAGGTCAGGAACACATGAAACTGCGTGTCAGACTCTCAACTGGGTAGTTAATCTCGTTAGCATCTAGACAGTGGACTTGGGGTGTGTGCACAGTAGAGACTAAAGCTTTAGATCTAAGATTATAGTTGCTGGCATGAGGTTGCTTTATGTCAACTGGTCTGTCAACCACTGTAGATGGTGTCACAATAGAAGAATCTGTCTGGGTAACTTCATTATCATCTTCTACATCAGCCTCATCAACAGTCATTTTAGCCTACTTCATGTGGTCTAGGTGTTCATTTATATACTCTCTTCTTAACAGATTCTTAAGTTTGTACTTATTACTCTTGATTAGCTCTATTACCTTATATGGGCCAAAAAATTTCTTAGTTATCTTGAACACAGGGCCAGACCTGTGTTGGTCAAGTTCCATTATTACAGATGCCACAGTTATCTTACAGGGCTTAGCTTGTGAATTTCTTGCTCGAGAAAACTTTGTTGTTGCATTAGACAAGTGTTCTCGTATTTTCTTGAAAACTAGTTGCATATGTCTACGCTTTACTTGATCATAATCATCTGAGTTATACAAAGGAACTCTGAGTGCACTAATCAATACATTAGGAAGGATCTTATCTGTGCCATAAAGAATAGCATGAGAGGTTTCTCCTGTTGAGGCATTAATTGAAAAATTATGCCACACTGTACTATGGGAACGAACTGATCCAAATTACTGTTATGAAAATTCAAAGTGACTCTCTAAACATCTAACACTTTCCTGTTAGTACGCTCTGCTAACCCTTACTTGCTGTATGATATGGCATAATACAATATTTTTTGAATGTTCAATTAATAAATCACACAAACTATTTAATATAATATTACTGAACTCATGCCCATTGTCTGAAAGGATAATTTTAGGTATACTGTATCTGCAAATTATTTGATCATGGATTGCACTGACTATAGTTTCTGTTGTTTTGTTCTGGATGGGAACTAATTTACAATAACGGGAAAAGTTATCAACCATTACGAGCAAGTGTTTGTTCCCCTTTTCTGTTTCTGCAAAATTTGTCAACAAATCCATTGATACTCGTTCCCATGGTGCTTTAGTCGCTCGGTACACATGAATAGGGTTTGGTCCCATGACTTGCCTTTAATGCTGTAAACAGATCAAACATCTATCAACATAATAAGCAATCTTTTTAGCCATTTGAGCATGGCTAGCAGGAGCATCATTGATAATCTTTAACACATTTTGTACTAATAGTGATGTCAGACTAACAACAGATATTAGTTGATGACAGATGTCAAACTGTCAGACTAACTGACAGGACTTCCTTGGAGGGTCTCTAGCTTCACTATTCTACACAGTAAATTGTCTGTCAACACTAACTCTTTCAATGGTACTGGGGGTTAGTGAATTAGATGAGAATCTTGCTTAGTCAGAAACATAATGACATGTGCCCATATTGTCCAATATCCCAGCATAGTGCCCATGGTGGGGTTTTGTCTCTGTTCTGTCTCAACTTCTGTAGCGTCTAATGCTGGGTAATTTACATGAATTGCAGCTATATATCAAGAAAAAGCATCAGCTACAACATTTTGTTTTCCTGGGATATAACCAAATGTTGGGTTGAACTCTTGAATTGTGAGCAAATATTTAGCAAATTTTCCCACATGATTCTTATTCTTGAAAAAAAGGAATTAATGGTTGATGATCTGTAAGAACATGGACAGGATAATTATAAATTGTATTCCTGAAATATTTCAGAGTCCACACAACCGCTAAAGCTTCACGCTCAGTTACCCTATAATTTTTCTCTTCTTTAGATATTGTACGGCTAGCATAAGCTATTGCATGATCTCTGTGACCTTCGGTTTGAAGTAATGCAGCACCCAAGCTTACATCACTAGCATCTATGACTAACATGAAAGATTTAGAAAAATCTGGGTACCTAAGGACAGGTGCAGTATTCAGTGCTGCTTTGAGTTTATTGAATGACTGTTCTTGAGCTTCTTCCCAAACAAAATGTTCATCTTTTCTTTGCAACCTGTAAAGTTGGGCTGCTATGACAGAGAAACCCCAGTAATAAATGAACGATAAAATCCAACAAGATCTGTGAAAGGTCTTACGGCTTTTGCATTACATGGCTATGGAAAATCATGGGCAGCAATAATTTTGTATTCGTTCAAGGTATTTCCTGGAGATTAACTGCATGACCTAAGAAGTTAATCTTCTTTAAAAATTAGCACTTCGAGAGTTTTTTTTTAATTTGCTGTTGCTACTTTTGCAAGTACTTTCTCAAGGTTCTGGAAGTGAATCTGAACATCTTGTATCATTATTATGAGATCATCGAGGTACACTCGAAGAGTACTACCTATCAATCTATGAAATAGATTCGTCACGAGCCTGGAAAAGGTTATTAGGTTGCTCTGCAAACCAAATGGCATTCTCTTTAAATGAAAACGACCATTAGGAATACGAAACGCTTTCACCTGTTTACGTTCCTCATCAAATGGAATTTGCCAGAATCCTTGCAACAAATCTAAAGTTGAGAATACCTTGTTTCGACCTATGTTTTGCAACAAATCATTTAGGACGAAGTGGGAAACAGTCAGGTATAGTTACTCTGTTCAGCTTCTGATAGTCGTTTCTGGTCTCTACGTCCCATCTTGTTTTAGAACGATAATCAATGGAGTGTTCCTTGGTGATTTACTTTGCTATAGTACATCATCCTGTAGCATTTCCTCTATAAGTCTATCAGTTTCTGCTCTCTGAGAATGTAGTAAACGATAAGCTGGTACGTAAATTGGTCTAGTTCCTGGCACAGGGGGAATTTTATGAATAATAAGAGATGTAAGATCAAACGTGTCGCCTGGTAAAGTTACTGTTAAAGTAAAGTTACTGTTAAAGTAAAGTTGCTGTTAAAGTAAAGTTACTGTTAAAGTAAAGTTACTGTTAAAGAAAAGTTACTGTTAAAGTAAAGTTACTGTTAAAGTAAAGTTAAAGGTAAAGTAAAGTTAAAGCTGCGCTATTCTTGTTCATAATTTCCTATAAGATGAACCATGGAGTCAGGGAAAATCAGAAGGAATGAGGTGTTGCACTTGCACCTCTGGCTGAGATCCACATTCTCCTGATGTGAGTGCACACACAACATGCTCCACGGAGACATCATTCACCACTCGCACCATTAACCAGTAATGGGCAAACTCTACAATGTGGGTGCCAGACTGGAGATGGATGTTGGCACTGCTAGTGTTTGCAACGTACAATGTAACTGTACCATCCTGCACTACATGAGAGGAAGGTTCAACATACTTACACGTTTCACTGTTTACAATGATATCCAATAACTCATGCACTCCCTCAATCTTAACTTTAACTCTTGTGAGCGAGTGAGAGTGCAGCACAGTTTCAGCAGCCGTAGAACCACTGACCTCAGAGATGGAAGCCGCTAGGCGAGCAAGACAATGACAATCCGTTAGGGCGTCCCGTCCAAAAAGTCTCCATACTCACTTCCTGAGCAACTTCACAACTACGATGCTTCAATTGAATGCCTGTTTTTTCGGGTATGTTACTGTGACATGGGCCTGACAAGCCAACGCTGGCAAGTCGGCTGTCAACAAAATAAACATAATCTTCCTGAGGGTTGAACTCATGATCCCTTCTATACATACTACACAATGGAATGACATTGTCCTTAATACTAATGTTCCAACGATTGGGAAACAATACAATATTTTCATCAATCATGGTGTACAACCCTAGTAATATGTCACTAGGAAAGCTGATACTGTCCACAACTAGGCATGTTATAGAAAGCATGATGTCCTTTAACTTGAGTGGATGGTTTATTTTCACTTTGACTGTTACTTTATTCCCAGAAACACCACTCAGTAAAGTCATTGGTGACTCACTCACTGTAACAGAGTGCTTACTTGCAATATCTCTAAGAGCTGAAGTCTTGACAATATTTATTTTGGCACCTATATCTACGAAGACCATAGCCAAGACCCGATACTTGAAGACCATCACTAAAAACTGTACAATTCACTGTTTGTAACTTACGTGTCTTAGGGTGTCTGCGTCTTGTCTGGGGTCAAACTCACTTGGGTTTCGTCAACAAATACAACTGGCCTTTTGTCTAGTGACAAAAGTGATTGGAGCCTAGTGACAGCTAGTTCATAGGGTGTACAATTGATGTGTGCATGATAATGATTCCGAAAAGCTTTGATTGAAGCTATATTATATACTTTGGGAGTAGCAGTTGTATAGAGCTGTTTACTTATATTACAGTGTCTTGCCTAGATATGCCCCAGTAAACCGGTAAATTTTGGTTACTTTTACTTAACCCTAGACAATAGTACTGAAGACCAGGTGGCATTATTGAGATTTTGACCAGGTCAGTGTTTCCAGTGATGCTGTGAAGCATGAAGACACTACCGGAGTTTACTTAGTAGTTGGTAAAGGAGGCACAGGGACTACAAACCCGGACACCGCGGTGGTCGAAGGCCGAAGAAGACTCACCCCAGCAAGGCCAAGAACGATCCCAGCCACTTGAAGAGCTTGGGCCAAACGAGCCCCAGGAGGTGGACGTTCGAACCCCGCACCTATGGGTTCCAGACATAGATGGTCACAGCCACCTTTAACCCGAGGCCCGCTTCCTTCATGACCCAGCACAAGGAAGAATAATATTTATTAATTACAACAATTATTATTATAATAATTATTATAATAATATAAATATTTAATAATTATTACTATTCCTTCATTACTGTAACCACATACACTACACACTACCTTCATTACAATAACCACATACACTACACACTACCTTCATCACAATAACCACATACACTACACACTACCTTCATCACAATAACCACATACACTACACACTGCCTTCATCACAATAACCACATACACTACACACTGCCTTCATCACAATACCCACATACACTATACACTACCTTCATCACAATAACCACATACACTACACACTACCTTCATCACAATAACCACATACACTACACACTACCGCTATTACAATTACCACATCCTTTACTCACCTCTTAATTATTGTACCGATCTACACACTGGCTTCATCAGTAAATAAACTAAGACAAATATACAAATAATAATATATGTCATATGTTGTTGTTCAAGATTTGCTACCTGGAACAAAAAGTTCCAATTTCCAATATGTCATAATTTGTAAGACTACAAAAATAAAAAAAAATATAAATTTAAATAAAACATTTTTAAGGTATATAATTTTGTTTTAATTTGTTTATGGGATTTTTTTTTTTTTTTTTTTTTTTTTTTTTTTTTTACTACAAGTGTGTAGAGGAGAGGAGACTCACTGAGAGTGGGTGGCGCGGGAGGGAAGGGTCTGGACCTCCTTGCCACAGACCTTTGCCATCCAGTATGCCTGGGTTCGCTCCTTGCTGCGTCGGCGCTGGCTCTTGGTCTTTCGAAGAGCATGCCTCACGAGCTGGCGCTGTGCATCGCCAACTGTGAACACCTCATAGCGGCGGTCCATGATGGCTACTGTGGTCACAACACTGTTTATGCCAGAGACAGTGACAGAGATTCCTCGGGGTGGGACTTGATCTTCAGATCCAATAACTCGAGGCGATCACTCTATCAACTGTATTACGGCGTCCCACATATATATGTGTTTGGAACTTATATATATACTTATAAATGTGGCTCATCAGGCTAATCTTGGTGTCTTTTTTTGTCCATTATCCAATATGTTCTTAATCTTTCTTAATATGAGAGATGCTAAAGCTCGGAGATGAGCCTTTTGTACTTGTTTTTTGTTGTTTTTTGTTGAATATAATTAAATTTCTTGTACGTAAATAATTATTACTAAGAAAAGTTAAGTCCAGCACTTTATGCCACGTCCACTTGCCTTGTACAGGTCGTGATATTACTGAACTGCTTACTGTTGAGGTTAACATTCTTGGTCAAATTTGGCCTTAATGTCCAAGTAAATGTTGTAACCGCTGTCATCACTCGGCTCAGCCCTGGTATGTTGGTCCACAACATTTGTATACTGTCTAGGCACGCTGGGGGAACACGCTGCGGAGTTTTCGTGGGATTAAGTCATATACCAGAGGATCTGACACTACATCAAGTTCTACTTTAGATTTAAGCAAGAAGGCATCCCAGGCGAACGATGGGAGCGAAATGTGATGGGAAGTGTCCAATTTGTTGATAGGTTGGTTGGTTGGTTGGATGGTTAGTTGTATGAATGGATTGTTAACTCTGTCTGCTAATGCTGTTCTGGTAGAACCCTCTTCTCTCATCTATGCATGTGATTACACTTCATCCCTCCTCATACTGCTAAAGCTATCTTCCTCAAACACACAATTCTCTTTGTTCTAGCTCCACATACTCTATGCTTCTGTAATGTATCGCACACACACACACACACATCCTTAAAGCTCCCAAGCCAATCTTGGCAGCAAAGTGGGTTGTCATTAGATCAGCCTTCTCCTGATTGCTGGTTGCAACAGTTCCATCCTCCCGGTTTACAGGCAGGATTGTGTGCTCAGATGAATATGCTTGCCGATCTTTATATAACTCTTTCACCAGTATACGACTGGTGAAAGATTTTGCTTGGCTGTTCAAGTCCCCCTTGAGCAAGGCATTCCACTCAGTTGCGTCAAGATCTGAGCAAAATGCTGGCAAGTTCTCACTGTCCGAAAGCCTGATAGTTCGGACAGATGTTTCACCTCGATCTGTTGGGATAACCAGTGTAGTAAACACAGCCTGGTGGTCTGAAGAACCAACACATCCCGTAGGTCTGCAATGAACTTTGCTTGCAGGAAGGTGAGATACGACAGGATCGAGGAACGAGCCTGATATGTGGTTGGAAAGCTCACAAAATTTA
>NW_027189158.1:1879809-1885544 GCF_040958095.1 Procambarus clarkii | reverse complement strand
ACAATCTCAGCCTAAATTCTACCTAATAACATGGGTAAAGATTATTGTGGTGCAATAAGGTAAATATAGTTGTGCTGTATTTTTTTTTTTTTTTTTTTTTTTATATAATATACACTTGTGTAATTATGTGTATGAGAAATTAAATGAACACAAAGGAATTAATTGTGTTTGGCAAGTATTCTACTGCCGTAAATATTATCTAACTCCTGAATGTACTCCTAATTGTGGAATAAAATATTATCAGGGTTAGTAATGATTAATTAGTATGAGATCAGTAATTTATATTAGTATACTGGATCCCTAAATGTTAATGATCCACTGGCTTGAGTGAATCAGTAATTTTAACATGGATTCAGGCTATAATGGACAGTCTGCTGACAGCCATATATTGAAGCATTGGTATAGCCTAAATGGTTAACACTTAATTGGTGTTAGTGATTAATGTAAGGTTATGAGCTGTTGCTCTTGGTGACCTAAGGATTCTACTTCAGTATGAAGTGTAGGTCTAAATGTTGTGGGTAATTGGCTATGACCCACTAAAGCCACTTTATACATGAGGTAAAAGTAGCAATATGTTAGTGTGATCTAGGCTAACTGATGTGTTACAATGTTAGTTGACACAATTAATTAAATAGTTAGTCAAGCTTCTATCACACAAGGATTAATTATTAATGGTTAATATTTTAATTATAAATTTAATGCTTATCCGGTTCGAAGGACCATAATGTGGGATATTTGGGCTTGATTCTGATTAATTAATAATTAAAATAGTAAATTAAATTACGAAGGACCACCCGCTTTTAAAGTAAAGAGGGAAACTGAGAATTTCAGATCATTGGATAAAATTCTAGAGAAAACCAGTGACTATGGATATGACTAGAAAGAATGATCATAAGAATAATTAATGGGCTGTATTATTAAAGAAACAAACCTCAAACACCTATATTGGGGGGTTATTACTGGAGGTCAGTATGTCCTGGAATCAGTGTGGTTCGTTCACTAATTCAATTAATAATAATCTAATCCTATAAATAATGCTGAATATAATATTATTCATATAAAGAAGAACATGAATATGAGCATAACAATGAGTTACAGTAAATCACACATTATGTTGAAACATTCTGAATGTATCAAATTGCTAGAATATGGAAAAAAGAAATAAGCCTTAGCTTGTAGTAGGTTCCTTTAGATAACCCTGGAAGTCCTCTTAATCTCCAAGTCTGGTACACTGACGAATGGCACGGTTAACATGGAGAAGACAGCATGAGGAATTCGTCTCTCGAGCTGCAAGATAAATAACTACCAGTAGCAATTGATTTAACTACTCAATTCATATTCAAGATTATTAATATCTACAGATGGAATTCTAATCACCTGTTATTAGGTGTTATCTCGCCGCGTGACGCGCAAACCCCGCTATTATTAAACCTGTAAATGATGCATCAAATAAAAGGTACTTAGCTGTGGGCACTGTATAAGTATTAAGATTGCCGTAATTTCGCATCCCAGGCTCCGGTGAACCTATCCTGGATTGATGCGTTTCAAGCTGGCTGATCACGTGTCGTCAGGAACCAAGTCTAGGGTCCCTCTTTTAACACCAGCACTAGTTGAAGATATTATCTGCAAGGTCGTTCACGCCTCACAGTGGCGGCTTTCATCTGCGGATGAATAACACCTGCCCGATTTGCTGGGCAATGGTGTCGTTTTTTAATACGGTAAGTGCGGTTCTGCCTCCTTCCGGCTCTGCACGTGTCCGCGTCCCGACACCGAATGGCGTCCCCCAACCCACGCCGAGTCGACGTTCATGACACAAATTATTGTCTTGAACATTAATATTTCTCGCATTCGCGCTTGAAACTCTAAAGACTGGACGGGTTTATTATTTAGAGGAACGAAATATTATTATTTAACTATTTAAGAATAGTAAATATATAAGAGAGAGGAATTAATGTCTCCCCATGGCATTCATTGATGACGTTAACACTATCGCGAGGTAGACGGTATAATTCTAACGCTCTATTCGGCTTTTAGTTAGAGAACAATTCGTCTGCAATCAGTTGTCATACAGAATGCTTTAATTATGGAGAATCGTATTTAATTCTCACACAAATTGAATATAATGTGTTTTACTGTAAAGAAATCTGACGCAATACTGGCGTCAGGTGACGTGAGAATTCTAGCCTAATGCACAGATGAATTATTAGTACAGGAGAATTCTACGAGTTGTTAAATTTACTTACTACAATATTAAGTATGGTTAGTAATAAGTAATGAGAATACAACAATGTTGTATTCGATGTTGGAAATATCCAACACGGACCACCACAGAGGTGGTCAAGCTGAGGTGTTCGGACCACCACAGTGGTGGTCAAGCTGAGGTGTTCGGACCACCACAGTGGTGGTCAAGCTGAGGTGTTCGGACCACCACAGAGGTGGTCAAGCTGAGGTGTTCGGGCCACCACAGAGGTGGTCAAGTGTTCGGACCACCACAGAGGTGGTCAAGCTGAGGTGTTCGGACCACCACAGAGGTGGTCAAGTGTTCGGACCACCACAGAGGTGGTCAAGCTGAGGTGTTCGGACCACCACAGAGGTGGTCAAGTGTTCGGACCACCACAGAGGTGGTCAAGCTACACTCAACAGGTCATCACATGACAGGTCATCACACTGCTACACTCAACAGGTCATCACACTGCTACACTCAACAGGTCATCACACTGCTACACTCAACAGGTCATCACACTGCTACACTCAACAGGTCATCACACGCTACACTCAACAGGTCATCACACTGCTACACTCAACAGGTCATCACACGACAGGTCATCACACGCTACACTCAACAGGTCATCACACGACAGGTCATCACACTGCTACACTCAACAGGTCATCACACGACAGGTCATCACACTGCTACACACAACAGGTCATCATAGTGAAACAACTTAACGTCTCCCTCACCTGTTCCTGAAGAAGTTAAACGCCCGTTGATAATACACATCTTTGACAGGACTTTGCTTGTAGTAGTTTTTGACGTGAGCGAGGTAGTCGGTCCTGCGGACGTGGACGGTGACTATGGTGGCGTCCCTCAGGGCCGTGTTCAGTGCTTGTAGAGCGGCAGCCACCTGGACCTTAGCTTTACGCAGAACCCGCTGGTTGAAGGTGAACTCCTGGCGAAAGTGATCTCTCATGGTGATGAGAATGTGAGAAGGACAGGGGAAGTCTTTGACGTAGACAGACTGCTGGAGCGGGTACGGGTAGAGCTGGGTGTCGTCGAGCGCTCTGTTGTCTGCGCTCTTGGCAAACAGCTTCATGTACAACTTTGCGAATGATTCGCTGTGAGTGACGCGAGGATAGCACTCCCCGGTGGCGACGGGTAGACTCAGCTTGGGGAAGATCGCCACCAATGTATCACTCATGCCTTGAGCAATGGCCACCTGGAGGGAAGACACATACACACACGTCAGAGTATTGGATTGGCTGCTGTGTCACACTCACTCAATGTTCACTTTCCCCGTCCCCAGCGATGGGACACACATTTAGACGTATAGAGCAGTGTTCACTGTCCCCGTCCCCACGGATGGGACACACACATTTAGACGTATGGAGCAGTGTTCACTGTCCCCGTCCCCAGCGATGGGACACACATTTAGACATATGGAGCAGTGTTCACTGTCCACGTCCCCGCGGATGGGAAACACACATATTCCATATTCGTACGTAATAGGTATTAAACCATATATAAATGAGAGTAAAATCTCTCTGGATCACAATAACTATATATCTTTAGAGATGTTTCTGTTAAATATAATGTATTGAATATAAGAGGCCTATGGCAAGTTCACCTCCAGTAGGTCAATATGGAGGGCCTATAATTATTATAATTTGATTCGTTTTGTTGAATTAAACCCGACTGTTGAAAGTCATATGTAGCCTTAGGCTATTTCTTCCAATGACCCAACAGCAACTTACTGTCAACAAGTTACTGTCATAAAATGGGGCTCGTGTTCTCGCAAATAAGTGAATTGTGTCAATGAAAACGAACTCCTGGTCTGTGGGTGCCGAGTTGGTGTTGGGTCATTGGAAGAAATAGCCTACAGCTACCATTGACTTTTAACAGTCGGTTAGCCATTTGGTCAGGGTACCGGACTTGTCAGTGTGTTCACTACACCTGTCAGTCTAACGTTTGAACCTTTCACGAGTGGAGTCGCTTTTGGTTCATGCAAGTTATATATATATATATATATATATATATATATATATATATATATATATATATATATATATATATATATATATATATATATTATTAAATATGACCGAAAAAGTAAGATTAATAATTCTAACACGAATTTTCTCAATCTTTCGTACATTACGCTTACCTGTTGGAGGTAAATCAAAAATCACTTCTCCAAAATTCATTTTTATTTCTAGTCTGACGCGACACGGGCGCGTTTCGTAAAACTTATTACATTTTCAAAGACTTCACAAATACACAACTGATTAGAACTTATGTATCTCTGCTATTATATCTACATTTGAGTGAGGTGGGAGGGATGATGTGGCATATAGTGATGTGGCATTAACACAAGACAGAACATGAGGGGATATTAATAGGGTATTAAAAGTATCAACACAAGACAGAACAGAAACAATGGGTATTGAATAGAAGTGTTTGTAGAAAGCCTATTGGTCCATATTTCTTGATGCTTCTATATTGGAGCGGAGTCTTGAGGTGGGTAGAATATAGTTGTGCAATAATTGGCTGTTGATTGCTGGTGTTGACTTCTTGATGTGTAGTGCCTCGCAAACGTCAAGCCGCCTGCTATCGCTGTATCTATCGATGATTTCTGTGTTGTTTACTAGGATTTCTCTGGCGATGGTTTGGTTATGGGAAGAGATTATATGTTCCTTAATGGAGCCCTGTTGCTTATGCATCGTTAAACGCCTAGAAAGAGATGTTGTTGTCTTGCCTATATACTGGGTTTTTTGGAGCTTACAGTCCCCAAGTGGGCATTTGAAGGCATAGACGACGTTAGTCTCTTTTAAAGCGTTCTGTTTTGTGTCTGGAGAGTTTCTCATGAGTAGGCTGGCCGTTTTTCTGGTTTTATAGTTATGGCTACTAGGTACGACATATATATAAATATATATATTTAGTATATTTTGGTAGCAGTCTTTCCTGTAGACATATATCTACATTTCCGGCTTGACGTTTGCGAGGCACTACACATTAAAAAGTCCACACCAGCAATCAACAGCCAATTAATGCACAACTATATTCTACCCACCTCAAGACTCCGCTCCAATATAGAAGCATCAAGAAATATGGACCAATAGGCTTTCTACAATCACTTCCATTCAATGCCCATTGTTTCGTGTTCTGTCTTGTGTTGATGAAATTAATACCCTATTAATGCCACCTCACCCCATCCACCTCACTCAAATGTAGATATAAACAAATCGGAGATGTGTAAGTTCTATTCAGTTGTGTATGTGTAAACTAAAGTCTTTGAAAATGTAATAAGTTTCACGAAACGCGATCAAGTGTCACGTCAGACTAGAAATAAAAATGAATTTTGGAGAATTGATTTTTGAATTACCACCAACAGTGAAAAGAAATGTACGAAAGATAGAGAAAATTCGTGTTAGAATTGTTAATCTTACTTTTTCGGTCATATTTAATAATATATTATATATATATATATATATATATATATATATATATTATTTATATA